>NW_027138646.1:300000-595736 GCF_035084215.1 Heptranchias perlo
ACTGTGATAGGGGACAGTGTGATACAGACTGTGGTCGGGGGCAGTGTGATACAGAGTGTGATCGGGGACAGTGTGATACAGACTGTGATAGGGGGCAGTGTGATACAGAGTGTGATAGGGGGCAGTGTGATACAGACTGTGATAGGGGACAGTGTGATACAGACTGTGATAGGGGACAGTGTGAAACAGACTGTGATAGGGGGCAGTGTGACACAGAGTGTGATGGGGGGCAGTGTGATACAGACTGTGATAGGGGACAGTGTGATACAGACTTTAATAGGGGGCAGTGTGATACAGACTGTGATAGGGGGCAGTGTGATACAGAGTGTGATAGGGGGCAGTGTGATACAGACTGTGATAGGGGGCAGTGTGATACAGACTGTGATAGGGGGCAGTGTGATACAGACTGTGATAGGGGGCAGTGTGATACAGAGTGTGATAGGGGGCAGTGTGATACAGACTGTGATAGGGGACAGTGTGATACAGACTGTGATTGGGGACAGTGTGATGCAGACTGTGATAGGGGACAGTGTGATACAGACTGTGATAGGGGACAGTGTGATACAGACTGTGATCGGGGACAGTGTGATGCAGACTGTGATAGGGGGCAGTGTGATACAGACTGTGATAGGGGACAGTGTGATACAGACTGTGATCGGGGACAGTGTGATGCAGACTGTGATAGGGGACAGTGTGATACAGACTGTGATAGGGGACAGTGTGATACAGAGTGTGATAGGGGGCAGTGTGATACAGAGTGTGATAGGGGACAGTGTGATACAGACTGTGATAGGGGACAGTGTGAAACAGACTGTGATAGGGGGCAGTGTGACACAGAGTGTGATGGGGGACAGTGTGATACAGACTGTGATCGGGGACAGTGTGATACAGACTGTGATAGGGGACAGTGTGATACAGACTGTGATCGGGGACAGTGTGATACAGACTGTGATAGGGGACAGTGTGATACAGAGTGTGATAGGGGGCAGTGTGATACAGAGTGTGATAGGGGGCAGTGTGATACAGACTGTGATAGGGGACAGTGTGATACAGAGTGTGATAGGGGACAGTGTGATACAGAGTGTGATAGGGGGCAGTGTGATACAGAGTGTGATAGGGGGCAGTGTGATACAGAGTGTGATCGGGGGCAGTGTGATCCAGACTGTGATAGGGGGCAGTGTGATACAGAGTGTGATAGGGGACAGTGTGATACAGACTGTGATAGGGGACAGTGTGATACAGACTGTGATAGGGGGCAGTGTGATACAGAGTGTGATAGGGGGCAGTGTGATACAGACTGTGATAGGGGGCAGTGTGATACAGAGTGTGATAGGGGGCAGTGTGATACAGAGTGTGATAGGGGGCAGTGTGATACAGACTGTGATAGGGGGCAGTGTGATACAGACTGTGATAGGGGACAGTGTGATACAGAGTGTGATAGGGGGCAGTGTGATACAGAGTGTGATAGGGGGCAGTGTGATACAGACTGTGATAGGGGGCAGTGTGATACAGACTGTGATAGGGGACAGTGTGATACAGACTGTGATAGGGGGCAGTGTGATACAGAGTGTGATAGGGGGCAGTGTGATACAGACTGTGATAGGGGACAGTGTGATACAGACTGTGATAGGGGACAGTGTGATACAGACTGTGATAGGGGACAGTGTGATACAGACTGTGATAGGGGACAGTGTGATACAGACTGTGATAGGGGACAGTGTGATACAGAGTGTGATAGGGGACAGTGTGATACAGACTGTGATAGGGGACAGTGTGATACAGACTGTGATAGGGGGCAGTGTGATACAGAGTGTGATAGGGGACAGTGTGATACAGACTGTGATAGGGGACAGTGTGATACAGAGTGTGATCGGGGGCAGTGTGATACAGACTGTGATAGGGGACAGTGTGATACAGACTGTGATAGGGGACAGTGTGATACAGACTGTGATAGGGGACAGTGTGATACAGAGTGTGATCGGGGGCAGTGTGATACAGACTGTGATAGGGGACAGTGTGATACAGACTGTGATAGGGGACAGTGTGATACAGACTGTGATAGGGGACAGTGTGATACAGACTGTGATAGGGGGCAGTGTGATACAGAGTGTGATAGGGGACAGTGTGATACAGACTGTGATAGGGGACAGTGTGATACAGAGTGTGATCGGGGGCAGTGTGATACAGACTGTGATAGGGGACAGTGTGATACAGACTGTGATAGGGGACAGTGTGATACAGACTGTGATAGGGGACAGTGTGATACAGAGTGTGATCGGGGGCAGTGTGATACAGACTGTGATAGGGGACAGTGTGATACAGACTGTGATAGGGGGCAGTGTGATACAGAGTGTGATAGGGGGCAGTGTGATACAGACTGTGATAGGGGGCACTGTGATACAGACTGTGATAGGGGGCAGTGTGATACAGAGTGTGATAGGGGACAGTGTGATACAGAGTGTGATAGGGGGCAGTGTGATACAGACTGTGATAGGGGGCAGTGTGATACAGAGTGTGATAGGGAGCAGTGTGATACAGAGTGTGATAGGGGGCAGTGTGATACAGAGTGTGATAGGGGACAGTGTGATACAGAGTGTGATAGGGGGCAGTGTGATACAGACTGTGATAGGGGGCAGTGTGATACAGACTGTGATTGGGACAGTGTGATACAGACTGTGATAGGGGGCAGTGTGATACAGAGTGTGATAGGGGGCAGTGTGATACAGACTGTGATAGGGGGCAGTGTGATACAGAGTGTGATAGGGGACAGTGTGATACAGACTGTGATTGGGGACAGTGTGATACAGACTGTGATAGGGGGCAGTGTGATACAGAGTGTGATAGGGGGCAGTGTGATACAGAGTGTGATAGGGGGCAGTGTGATACAGAGTGTGATAGGGGGCAGTGTGATACAGAGTGTGATAGGGGGCAGAGTGATCCAGAGTGTGATAGGGGACAGTGTGATACAGACTGTGATTGGGGACAGTGTGATACAGACTGTGATAGGGGGCAGTGTGATACAGACTGTGATAGGGGACAGTGTGATACAGAGTGTGATATGGTGCAGAGTGATCGAGACTGTGATAGAGGGCAGAGTGATACAGAGTGTGAATGGGGGCAGTGTGAGACAGAGTGTGATAGGGGGCAGAGTGATACAGAGTGTGATAGGGGACAGAGTGATACAGAGTGTGATCGGGAGCAGTGTGATACAGAGTGTGATAGGGGACAGTGTGATACAGAGTGTGATAGGGGGCAGTGTGATACAGAGTGTGATAGGGGACAGTGTGATACAGACTGTGATAGGGGACAGTGTGATACAGACTGTGATAGGGGGCAGTGTGATACAGAGTGTGATAGGGGACAGTGTGATACAGACTGTGATTGGGGACAGTGTGATACAGACTGTGATAGGGGGCAGTGTGATACAGAGTGTGATAGGGGGCAGTGTGATACAGAGTGTGATAGGGGGCAGTGTGATACAGAGTGTGATAGGGGGCAGTGTGATACAGAGTGTGATAGGGGGCAGAGTGATCCAGAGTGTGATAGGGGACAGTGTGATACAGACTGTGATTGGGGGCAGTGTGATACAGACTGTGATAGGGGACAGTGTGATACAGAGTGTGATATGGTGCAGAGTGATCGAGACTGTGATAGAGGGCAGAGTGATACAGAGTGTGAATGGGGGCAGTGTGAGACAGAGTGTGATAGGGGGCAGAGTGATACAGAGTGTGATAGGGGACAGAGTGATACAGAGTGTGATCGGGAGCAGTGTGATACAGAGTGTGATAGGGAGCAGTGTGATACAGACTGTGATAGGGGACAGTGTGATACAGACTGTAATAGGGGGCAGTGTGATACAGACTGTGATAGGGGGCAGTGTGATACAGAGTGTGATAGGGGGCAGTGTGATACAGAGTGTGGTAGGGGGCAGTGTGATACAGAGTGTGATAGGGGACAGTGTGATACAGACTGTGATAGGGGGCAGTGTGATACAGAGTGTGATAGGGGGCAGTGTGATACAGACTGTGATAGGGGACAGTGTGATACAGACTGTGATAGGGGACAGTGTGATACAGAGTGTGATAGGGGGCAGTGTGATACAGAGTGTGATAGGGGGCAGTGTGATACAGACTGTGATAGGGGACAGTGTGATACAGACTGTGGTCGGGGGCAGTGTGATACAGAGTGTGATCGGGGACAGTGTGATACAGACTGTGATAGGGGACAGTGTGATACAGAGTGTGATAGGGGGCAGTGTGATACAGACTGTGATAGGGGACAGTGTGATACAGACTGTGATAGGGGACAGTGTGAAACAGACTGTGATAGGGGGCAGTGTGACACAGAGTGTGATGGGGGGCAGTGTGATACAGACTGTGATAGGGGACAGTGTGATACAGACTGTAATAGGGGGCAGTGTGATACAGAGTGTGATAGGGGACAGTGTGATACAGAGTGTGATAGGGGGCAGTGTGATACAGACTGTGATAGGGGACAGTGTGATACAGACTGTGGTCGGGGGCAGTGTGATACAGAGTGTGATCGGGGACAGTGTGATACAGACTGTGATAGGGGGCAGTGTGATACAGACTGTGATAGGGGACAGTGTGATACAGACTGTGATAGGGGACAGTGTGAAACAGACTGTGATAGGGGGCAGTGTGACACAGAGTGTGATGGGGGGCAGTGTGATACAGACTGTGATAGGGGACAGTGTGATACAGACTGTGATAGGGGGCAGTGTGATACAGAGTGTGATAGGGGGCAGTGTGATACAGAGTGTGATAGGGGGCAGTGTGATACAGACTGTGATAGGGGACAGTGTGATACAGACTGTGATCGGGGACAGTGTGATGCAGACTGTGATAGGGGACAGTGTGATACAGACTGTGATAGGGGACAGTGTGATACAGAGTGTGATAGGGGGCAGTGTGATACAGAGTGTGATAGGGGACAGTGTGATACAGACTGTGATAGGGGGCAGTGTGACACAGAGTGTGATGGGGGGCAGTGTGATACAGACTGTGATAGGGGACAGTGTGAAACAGACTGTGATAGGGGACAGTGTGAAACAGACTGTGATAGGGGGCAGTGTGACACAGAGTGTGATAGGGGACAGTGTGATACAGAGTGTGATAGGGGGCAGTGTGATACAGAGTGTGATAGGGGGCAGTGTGATACAGAGTGTGATCGGGGGCAGTGTGATCCAGACTGTGATAGGGGGCAGTGTGATACAGAGTGTGATAGGGGGCAGTGTGATACAGAGTGTGATAGGGGGCAGTGTGATACAGAGTGTGATAGGGGGCAGTGTGATACAGACTGTGATAGGGGGCAGTGTGATACAGACTGTGATAGGGGACAGTGTGATACAGAGTGTGATAGGGGGCAGTGTGATACAGAGTGTGATAGGGGGCAGTGTGATACAGACTGTGATAGGGGGCAGTGTGATACAGAGTGTGATAGGGGACAGTATGATACAGACTGTGATAGGGGGCAGTGTGATACAGAGTGTGATAGGGGGCAGTGTGATACAGACTGTGATAGGGGACAGTGTGATACAGACTGTGATAGGGGACAGTGTGATACAGACTGTGATAGGGGACAGTGTGATACAGACTGTGATAGGGGACAGTGTGATACAGAGTGTGATAGGGGACAGTGTGATACAGACTGTGATAGGGGACAGTGTGATACAGACTGTGATAGGGGGCAGTGTGATACAGAGTGTGATAGGGGACAGTGTGATACAGACTGTGATAGGGGACAATGTGATACAGAGTGTGATCGGGGGCAGTGTGATACAGACTGTGATAGGGGACAGTGTGATACAGACTGTGATAGGGGACAGTGTGATACAGACTGTGATAGGGGACAGTGTGATACAGAGTGTGATCGGGGGCAGTGTGATACAGACTGTGATAGGGGACAGTGTGATACAGACTGTGATAGGGGACAGTGTGATACAGACTGTGATAGGGGACAGTGTGATACAGACTGTGATAGGGGGCAGTGTGATACAGAGTGTGATAGGGGACAGTGTGATACAGAGTGTGATAGGGGACAGTGTGATACAGACTGTGATAGGGGGCAGTGTGATACAGACTGTGATTGGGACAGTGTGATGCAGACTGTGATAGGGGGCAGTGTGATACAGACTGTGATAGGGGACAGTGTGATACAGAGTGTGATATGGTGCAGAGTGATCGAGACTGTGATAGAGGGCAGAGTGATACAGAGTGTGAATGGGGGCAGTGTGAGACAGAGTGTGATTGGGGGCAGAGTGATACAGATTGTGATCGGGGACAGTGTGAGATAGAGTGTGAAAGGGGGAAGTGTGATACAGAGTGTGATCGGGGACAGAGTGATACAGAGTGTGATAGGGGACAGAGTGATACAGAGTGTGATAGGGGGCAGAATGATACAGACTGTGATGGGGGGCAGTGTGATACAGACTGTGATAGGGGACAGTGTGATACAGAGTGTGAAAGGGGGAAGTGTGATCCAGAGTGTGATCGGGGACAGAGTGATACAGAGTGTGATAGGGGACAGAGTGATACAGAGTGTGATAGGGAGCAGTGTGATACAGACTGTGATAGGGAGCAGTGTGATACAGACTGTGATAGGGGACAGTGTGATACAGACTGTAATAGGGGGCAGTGTGATACAGACTGTGATAGGGGGCAGTGTGATGCAGAGTGTGATAGGGGGCAGTGTGATACAGAGTGTGGTAGGGGGCAGTGTGATACAGAGTGTGATAGGGGGCAGTGTGATACAGAGTGTGATAGGGGACAGTGTGATACAGACTGTGATAGGGGACAGTGTGATACAGACCGTGATAGGGGGCAGTGTGATACAGAGTGTGATAGGGGGCAGTGTGATACAGAGTGTGATAGGGGGCAGTGTGATACAGACTGTGATAGGGGACAGTGTGATACAGACTGTGGTCGGGGGCAGTGTGATACAGAGTGTGATCGGGGACAGTGTGATACAGACTGTGATAGGGGACAGTGTGATACAGAGTGTGATAGGGGGCAGTGTGATACAGACTGTGATAGGGGACAGTGTGATACAGACTGTGATAGGGGACAGTGTGAAACAGACTGTGATAGGGGGCAGTGTGACACAGAGTGTGATGGGGGGCAGTGTGATACAGACTGTGATAGGGGACAGTGTGATACAGACTGTAATAGGGGGCAGTGTGATACAGAGTGTGATAGGGGACAGTGTGATACAGAGTGTGATAGGGGGCAGTGTGATACAGACTGTGATAGGGGACAGTGTGATACAGACTGTGGTCGGGGGCAGTGTGATACAGAGTGTGATCGGGGACAGTGTGATACAGACTGTGATAGGGGGCAGTGTGATACAGACTGTGATAGGGGACAGTGTGATACAGACTGTGATAGGGGACAGTGTGAAACAGACTGTGATAGGGGGCAGTGTGACACAGAGTGTGATGGGGGGCAGTGTGATACAGACTGTGATAGGGGACAGTGTGATGCAGACTGTGATAGGGGGCAGTGTGATACAGAGTGTGATAGGGGGCAGTGTGATACAGAGTGTGATAGGGGGCAGTGTGATACAGACTGTGATAGGGGACAGTGTGATACAGACTGTGATCGGGGACAGTGTGATGCAGACTGTGATAGGGGACAGTGTGATACAGACTGTGATAGGGGACAGTGTGATACAGAGTGTGATAGGGGGCAGTGTGATACAGAGTGTGATAGGGGACAGTGTGATACAGACTGTGATAGGGGGCAGTGTGACACAGAGTGTGATGGGGGGCAGTGTGATACAGAGTGTGATGGGGGGCAGTGTGATACAGACTGTGATAGGGGGCAGTCTGATACAGACTGTGATAGGGGGCAGTGTGATACAGAGTGTGATAGGGGGCAGTGTGATACAGACTGTGATAGGGGACAGTGTGATACAGAGTGTGATAGGGGGCAGTGTGATACAGAGTGTGATCGGGGACAGTGTCATCCAGACTGTGATGGGGGACAGTGTGATACAGACTGTGATCGTGGACAGTGTGAAACAGACTGTGATAGGGGGCAGTGTGACACAGAGTGTGATGGGGGGCAGTGTGATACAGACTGTGATCGGGGACAGTGTGATTCAGAGTGTGATAGGGGACAGTGTGATACAGAGTGTGATAGGGGGCAGTGTGATACAGACTGTGATAGGGAGAGTGTGATACAGAGTGTGATTGGGGGCAGTGTGATACAGACTGTGATAGGGAGAGTGTGATTCAGAGTGTGATAGGGGGCAGTGTGATACAGAGTGTGATAGGGGACAGTGTGATACAGACTGTGATAGGGGGCAGTGTGATACAGACTGTGATAGGGAGAGTGTGATACAGAGTGTGATTGGGGGCAGTGTGATACAGACTGTGATAGGGGGCAGTGTGATACAGACTGTGATAGGGGGCAGTGTGATACAGAGTGTGATAGGGGACAGTGTGATACAGACTGTGATTGGGACAGTGTGATACAGACTGTGATAGGGGGCAGTGTGATACAGACTGTGATAGGGGACAGTGTGATACAGAGTGTGATAGGGGACAGTGTGATACAGACTGTGATAGGGGGCAGTGTGATACAGAATGTGATAGGGGGCAGTGTGATACAGAGTGTGATAGGGGGCAGTGTGATACAGAGTGTGATAGGGGGCAGTGTGATACAGAGTGTGATAGGGGGCAGAGTGATCCAGAGTGTGATAGGGGACAGTGTGATACAGACTGTGATTGGGGACAGTGTGATACAGACTGTGATAGGGGGCAGTGTGATACAGACTGTGATAGGGGACAGTGTGATACAGAGTGTGATATGGTGCCGAGTGATCGAGACTGTGATAGAGGGCAGAGTGATACAGAGTGTGAATGGGGGCAGTGTGAGACAGAGTGTGATAGGGGGCAGAGTGATACAGATTGTGATCGGGGACAGTGTGAGACAGAGTGTGATAGGGGGCAGTATGATACAGACTGTGATGGGGGGCAGTGTGATACAGACTGTGATAGGGGACAGTGTGATACAGAGTGTGAAAGGGGGAAGTGTGATACAGAGTGTGATCGGGGACAGAGTGATACAGAGTGTGATAGGGGACAGAGTGATACAGAGTGTGTTAGGGAGCAGTGTGATGCAGAGTGTGATAGGGGACAGTGTGATACAGACTGTGATCGGGGGCAGTGTGATACAGAGTGTGATAGGGGGCAGTGTGATACAGACTGTGATAGGGGACAGTGTGATACAGACTGTGATAGGGGACAGTGTGATACAGACTGTGATAGGGGACAGTGTGATACAGACTGTGATAGGGGGCAGTGTGATACAGAGTGTGATCGGGGACAGTGTGATACAGAGTGTGATAGGGGGCAGTGTGATACAGAGTGTGATAGGGGGCAGTGTGATACAGAGTGTGATAGGGGACAGTGTGATACAGAGTGTGATCGGGGACAGTGTGATACAGACTGTGATAGGGGGCAGTGTGATACAGAGTGTGATAGGGGACAGTGTGATACAGAGTGTGATAGGGGACAGTGTGATACAGACTGTGATAGGGGACAGTGTGATACAGACTGTGATAGGGGGCAGTGTGATACAGAGTGTGATAGGGGGCAGTGTGATACAGAGTGTGATTGGGGGCAGTGTGATCCAGAGTGTGATAGGGGACAGTGTGATACAGACTGTGATAGGGGACAGTGTGAAACAGACTGTGATAGGGGGCAGTGTGACACAGAGTGTGATGGGGGGCAGTGTGATACAGACTGTGATAGGGGGCAGTGTGATACAGAGTGTGATCGGGGACAGTGTGATGCAGACTGTGATAGGGGACAGTGTGATACAGACTGTGATAGGGGACAGTGTGATACAGAGTGTGATAGGGGACAGTGTGATACAGAGTGTGATCGGGGACAGTGTGATGCAGACTGTGATAGGGGACAGTGTGATACAGACTGTGATAGGGGACAGTGTGATACAGAGTGTGATAGGGGACAGTGTGATACAGAGTGTGATAGGGGGCAGTGTGATACAGAGTGTGATAGGGGACAGTGTGATACAGACTGTGATAGGGGGCAGTGTGATACAGAGTGTGATAGGGGACAGTGTGATACAGACTGTGATAGGGGACAGTGTGATACAGAGTGTGATAGGGGGCAGTGTGATACAGACTGTGATAGGGGGCAGTGTGATCCAGAGTGTGATAGGGGACAGTGTGATACAGACTGTGATAGGGGACAGTGTGATACAGAGTGTGATCGGGGACAGTGTGATACAGACTGTGATCGGGAGAGTGTGATTCAGAGTGTGATGGGGGGCAGTGTGATACAGAGTGTGATAGGGGGCAGTGTGATACAGACTGTCATAGGGGGCAGTCTGATACAGAGTGTGATAGGGGGCAGTGTGATACAGACTGTGATAGGGGACAGTGTGATACAGACTGTGATAGGGGGCAGTGTGATACAGACTGTGATAGGGGGCAGTCTGATACAGAGTGTGATAGGGGGCAGTCTGATACAGAGTGTGATAGGGGGCAGTGTGATACAGAGTGTGATAGGGGGCAGTGTGATACAGAGTGTGATAGGGGACAGTGTGATACAGAGTGTGATGGGGGGCAGTGTGATACAGACTGTGATAGGGGGCAGTGTGATACAGACTGTGATAGGGGACAGTGTGATACAGAGTGTGATAGGGGGCAGTGTGATACAGACTGTGATAGGGGACAGTGTGATACAGAGTGTGATAGGGGGCAGTGTGATACAGAGTGTGATAGGGGGCAGTGTGATACAGACTGTGATAGGGGGCAGTGTGATACAGAGTGTGATAGGGGACAGTGTGATACAGAGTGTGATAGGGGGCAGTGTGATACAGAGTGTGATAGGGGGCAGTGTGATACAGAGTGTGATAGGGGGCAGTGTGATACAGAGTGTGATAGGGGGCAGTGTGATACAGAGTGTGATAGGGGGCAGTGAGATACAGAGTGTGATAGGGGGCAGTCTGATACAGAGTTTGATAGGGGACAGTGTGATACAGAGTGTGATAGGGGGCAGTGTGATACAGACTGTGATAGGGGGCAGTGTGATACAGAGTGTGATAGGGGACAGTGTGATACAGAGTGTGATAGGGGGCAGTCTGATACAGAGTTTGATAGGGGACAGTGTGATACAGAGTGTGATTGGGGGCAGTGTGATACAGACTGTGATAGGGGGCAGTGTGATACAGAGTGTGATAGGGGGCAGTGTGATACAGAGTGTGATAGGGGGCAGTGTGATACAGAGTGTGATAGGGGGCAGTGTGATACAGACTGTGATAGGGGGCAGTGTGAGACAGAGTGTGATAGGGGACAGTGTGATACAGAGTGTGATAGGGGGCAGTGTGATACAGAGTGTGATAGGGGGCAGTGTGATACAGACTGTGATTGGGGGCAGTGTGATACAGAGTGTGATAGGGGGCAGTGTGATACAGACTGTGATAGGGGGCAGTGTGATACAGAGTGTGATAGGGGACAGTGTGATACAGAGTGTGATAGGGGGCAGTCTGATACAGAGTGTGAAAGGGGACAGTGTGATACAGAGTGTGATAGGGGGCAGTGTGATACAGACTGTGATAGGGGGCAGTCTGATACAGAGTGTGATAGGGGACAGTGTGATACAGAGTGTGATAGGGGGCAGTGTGATACAGACTGTGATAGGGGGCAGTGTGATACAGAGTGTGATAGGGGGCAGTGTGATACAGACTGTGATAGGGGACAGTGTGATACAGAGTGTGATAGGGGGCAGAGTGATCCAGAGTGTGATAGGGGGCAGAGTGATCCAGAGTGTGATAGGGGGCAGTGTGATACAGAGTGTGATAGGGGGCAGTGTGATACAGAGTGTGATAGGGGACAGTGTGATACAGAGTGTGATAGGGGGCAGTGTGATACAGAGTGTGATAGGGGGCAGTGTGATACAGAGTGTGATAGGGGACAGTGTGATACAGAGTGTGATCGGGGACAGTGTGATACAGACTGTGATAGGGGGCAGTGTGATACAGACTGTGATAGGGGGCAGTGTGATACAGAGTGTGATAGGGGGCAGTGTGATACAGACTGTGATAGGGGGCAGTGTGATACAGAGTGTGATAGGGGACAGTGTGATACAGACTGTGATAGGGGACAGTGTGATACAGACTGTGATAGGGGGCAGTGTGATACAGAGTGTGATAGGGGGCAGTGTGATACAGAGTGTGATTGGGGGCAGTGTGATCCAGAGTGTGATAGGGGACAGTGTGATACAGACTGTGATAGGGGACAGTGTGATACAGACTGTGATAGGGGGCAGTGTGAAACAGACTGTGATAGGGGGCAGTGTGACACAGAGTGTGATGGGGGGCAGTGTGATACAGACTGTGATAGGGGGCAGTGTGATACAGAGTGTGATAGGGGGCAGTGTGATACAGACTGTGATCGGGGACAGTGTGATGCAGACTGTGATAGGGGACAGTGTGATACAGACTGTGATAGGGGACAGTGTGATACAGAGTGTGATAGGGGACAGTGTGATACAGAGTGTGATAGGGGGCAGTGTGATACAGAGTGTGATAGGGGACAGTGTGATACAGACTGTGATAGGGGGCAGTGTGATACAGAGTGTGATAGGGGACAGTGTGATACAGACTGTGATAGGGGACAGTGTGATACAGAGTGTGATAGGGGGCAGTGTGATACAGACTGTGATAGGGGGCAGTGTGATCCAGAGTGTGATAGGGGACAGTGTGATACAGACTGTGATAGGGGACAGTGTGATACAGAGTGTGATCGGGGACAGTGTGATACAGACTGTGATCGGGAGAGTGTGATTCAGAGTGTGATGGGGGGCAGTGTGATACAGAGTGTGATAGGGGGCAGTGTGATACAGACTGTCATAGGGGGCAGTCTGATACAGAGTGTGATAGGGGGCAGTGTGATACAGACTGTGATAGGGGACAGTGTGATACAGACTGTGATAGGGGGCAGTGTGATACAGACTGTGATAGGGGGCAGTGTGATACAGAGTGTGATAGGGGGCAGTGTGATACAGAGTGTGATAGGGGGCAGTGTGATACAGACTGTGATAGGGGGCAGTGTGATACAGAGTGTGATAGGGGACAGTGTGATACAGAGTGTGATAGGGGGCAGTGTGATACAGAGTGTGATAGGGGGCAGTGTGATACAGAGTGTGATAGGGGGCAGTGTGATACAGAGTGTGATAGGGGGCAGTGTGATACAGAGTGTGATAGGGGGCAGTGTGATACAGACTGTGATAGGGGGCAGTGTGATACAGACTGTGATAGGGGACAGTGTGATACAGAGTGTGATAGGGGGCAGTCTGATACAGAGTGTGATAGGGGACAGTGTGATACAGAGTGTGATAGGGGGCAGTGTGATACAGACTGTGATAGGGGGCAGTGTGATACAGAGTGTGATAGGGGGCAGTGTGATACAGAGTGTGATAGGGGGCAGTGTGATACAGAGTGTGATAGGGGGCAGTGTGATACAGACTGTGATAGGGGGCAGTGTGATACAGAGTGTGATAGGGGACAGTGTGATACAGAGTGTGATAGGGGGCAGTGTGATACAGAGTGTGATAGGGGGCAGTGTGATACAGACTGTGATTGGGGGCAGTGTGATACAGAGTGTGATAGGGGGCAGTGTGATACAGACTGTGATAGGGGGCAGTGTGATACAGAGTGTGATAGGGGGCAGTGTGATACAGAGTGTGATAGGGGGCAGTCTGATACAGAGTGTGATAGGGGACAGTGTGATACAGAGTGTGATAGGGGGCAGTGTGATGCAGACTGTGATAGGGGGCAGTCTGATACAGAGTGTGATAGGGGACAGTGTGATACAGAGTGTGATAGGGGGCAGTGTGATACAGAGTGTGATAGGGGGCAGTGTGATACAGAGTGTGATAGGGGGCAGTGTGATACAGACTGTGATAGGGGACAGTGTGATACAGAGTGTGATAGGGGGCAGAGTGATCCAGAGTGTGATAGGGGGCAGAGTGATCCAGAGTGTGATAGGGGGCAGTGTGATACAGAGTGTGATAGGGGGCAGTGTGATACAGAGTGTGATAGGGGACAGTGTGATACAGAGTGTGATAGGGGGCAGTGTGATACAGAGTGTGATAGGGGGCAGTGTGATACAGAGTGTGATAGGGGACAGTGTGATACAGAGTGTGATCGGGGACAGTGTGATACAGACTGTGATAGGGGGCAGTGTGATACAGACTGTGATAGGGGGCAGTGTGATACAGAGTGTGATCGGGGACAGTGTGATACAGACTGTGATAGGGGGCAGTGTGATACAGACTGTGATAGGGGGCAGTGTGATACAGAGTGTGATAGGGGACAGTGTGATACAGACTGTGATAGGGGACAGTGTGATACAGACTGTGATAGGGGGCAGTGTGATACAGAGTGTGATAGGGGGCAGTGTGATACAGAGTGTGATTGGGGGCAGTGTGATCCAGAGTGTGATAGGGGACAGTGTGATACAGACTGTGATAGGGGACAGTGTGAAACAGACTGTGATAGGGGGCAGTGTGACACAGAGTGTGATGGGGGGCAGTGTGATACAGACTGTGATAGGGGGCAGTGTGACACAGAGTGTGATGGGGGGCAGTGTGATACAGACTGTGATAGGGGACAGTGTGAAACAGACTGTGATAGGGGGCAGTGTGACACAGAGTGTGATGGGGGGCAGTGTGATACAGACTGTGATAGGGGACAGTGTGAAACAGACTGTGATAGGGGGCAGTGTGACACAGAGTGTGATAGGGGACAGTGTGATACAGACTGTGATAGGGGGCAGTGTGATACAGAGTGTGATAGGGGACAGTGTGATACAGAGTGTGATAGGGGGCAGTGTGATGCAGACTGTGATAGGGGACAGTGTGATACAGACTGTGATAGGGGACAGTGTGATACAGAGTGTGATAGGGGACAGTGTGATACAGAGTGTGATAGGGGGCAGTGTGATACAGAGTGTGATAGGGGACAGTGTGATACAGACTGTGATAGGGGGCAGTGTGATACAGAGTGTGATAGGGGACAGTGTGATACAGACTGTGATAGGGGACAGTGTGATACAGAGTGTGATAGGGGGCAGTGTGATACAGACTGTGATAGGGGGCAGTGTGATCCAGAGTGTGATAGGGGACAGTGTGATACAGACTGTGATAGGGGACAGTGTGATACAGAGTGTGATCGGGGACAGTGTGATACAGACTGTGATCGGGAGAGTGTGATTCAGAGTGTGATGGGGGGCAGTGTGATACAGAGTGTGATAGGGGGCAGTGTGATACAGACTGTCATAGGGGGCAGTCTGATACAGAGTGTGATAGGGGGCAGTGTGATACAGACTGTGATAGGGGACAGTGTGATACAGACTGTGATAGGGGGCAGTGTGATACAGACTGTGATAGGGGGCAGTGTGATACAGAGTGTGATAGGGGGCAGTGTGATACAGAGTGTGATAGGGGGCAGTGTGATACAGACTGTGATAGGGGGCAGTGTGATACAGAGTGTGATAGGGGACAGTGTGAAACAGAGTGTGATAGGGGGCAGTGTGATACAGACTGTGATAGGGGGCAGTGTGATACAGACTGTGATAGGGGGCAGTGTGATACAGACTGTGATAGGGGGCAGTGTGATACAGACTTTGATAGGGGGCAGTGTGATACAGACTGTGATAGGGGGCAGTGTGATACAGAGTGTGATAGGGGGCAGTCTGATACAGAGTGTGATAGGGGGCAGTCTGATACAGAGTGTGATAGGGGGCAGTCTGATACAGAGTGTGATAGGGGGCAGTGTGATACAGAGTGTGATAGGGGACAGTGTGATACAGAGTGTGATGGGGGGCAGTGTGATACAGACTGTGATAGGGGGCAGTGTGATACAGAGTGTGATAGGGGGCAGTGTGATACAGACTGTGATAGGGGGCAGTGTGATACAGAGTGTGATAGGGGACAGTGTGATACAGAGTGTGATAGGGGGCAGTCTGATACAGAGTGTGATAGGGGACAGTGTGATACAGAGTGTGATAGGGGGCAGTGTGATACAGACTGTGATAGGGGGCAGTGTGATACAGAGTGTGATAGGGGGCAGTGTGATACAGACTGTGATTGGGGGCAGTGTGATACAGAGTGTGATAGGGGGCAGTGTGATACAGACTGTGATAGGGGGCAGTGTGATACAGAGTGTGATAGGGGACAGTGTGATACAGAGTGTGATAGGGGGCAGTGTGATACAGACTGTGATAGGGGGCAGTGTGATACAGAGTGTGATAGGGGGCAGTGTGATACAGAGTGTGATAGGGGACAGTGTGATACAGAGTGTGATAGGGGGCAGTGTGATACAGAGTGTGATAGGGGGCAGTGTGATACAGACTGTGATTGGGGGCAGTGTGATACAGAGTGTGATAGGGGACAGTGTGATACAGAGTGTGATAGGGGGCAGTCTGATACAGAGTGTGATAGGGGACAGTGTGATACAGAGTGTGATAGGGGGCAGTGTGATACAGACTGTGATAGGGGGCAGTCTGATACAGAGTGTGATAGGGGACAGTGTGATACAGAGTGTGATAGGGGGCAGTGTGATACAGACTCTGATAGGGGACAGTGTGATACAGAGTGTGATAGGGGGCAGTGTGATACAGACTGTGATAGGGGGCAGTGTGATACAGAGTGTGATAGGGGACAGTGTGATACAGAGTGTGATAGGGGGCAGTCTGATACAGAGTGTGATAGGGGACAGTGTGATACAGAGTGTGATAGGGGGCAGTGTGATACAGACTGTGATAGGGGGCAGTGTGATACAGAGTGTGATAGGGGGCAGTGTGATACAGACTGTGATTGGGGGCAGTGTGATACAGAGTGTGATAGGGGGCAGTGTGATACAGACTGTGATAGGGGGCAGTGTGATACAGAGTGTGATAGGGGACAGTGTGATACAGAGTGTGATAGGGGGCAGTGTGATACAGACTGTGATAGGGGGCAGTGTGATACAGAGTGTGATAGGGGGCAGTGTGATACAGAGTGTGATAGGGGACAGTGTGATACAGAGTGTGATAGGGGGCAGTGTGATACAGAGTGTGATAGGGGGCAGTGTGATACAGACTGTGATTGGGGGCAGTGTGATACAGAGTGTGATAGGGGACAGTGTGATACAGAGTGTGATAGGGGGCAGTCTGATACAGAGTGTGATAGGGGACAGTGTGATACAGAGTGTGATAGGGGGCAGTGTGATACAGACTGTGATAGGGGGCAGTCTGATACAGAGTGTGATAGGGGACAGTGTGATACAGAGTGTGATAGGGGGCAGTGTGATACAGACTGTGATAGGGGGCAGTGTGATACAGAGTGTGATAGGGGGCAGTGTGATACAGACTGTGATAGGGGACAGTGTGATACAGAGTGTGATAGGGGGCAGAGTGATCCAGAGTGTGATAGGGGGCAGAGTGATCCAGAGTGTGATAGGGGGCAGAGTGATCCAGAGTGTGATAGGGGGCAGAGTGATCCAGAGTGTGATGGGGGGCAGTGTGATACAGACTGTGATAGGGGGCAGTGTGATACAGACTGTGTTAGGGGGCAGTGTGATACAGACTGTGATAGGGGGCAGAGTGATCCAGAGTGTGATAGGGGGCAGAGTGATCCAGAGTGTGATAGGGGGCAGAGTGATCCAGAGTGTGATAGGGGGCAGAGTGATCCAGAGTGTGATAGGGGGCAGAGTGATCCAGAGTGTGATAGGGGGCAGAGTGATCCAGAGTGTGATAGGGGGCAGAGTGATCCAGAGTGTGATTGGGGGCAGTGTGATACAGAGTGTGATAGGGGACAGTGTGATCCAGAGTGTGATTGGGGGCAGTGTGATACAGACTGTGATAGGGAGAGTGTGATACAGACTGTGATAGGGGGCAGTGTGATACAGACTGTGATAGGGGGCAGTGTGATACAGAGTGTGATAGGGGGCAGTGTGATACAGACTGTGATAGGGGGCAGTGTGATACAGAGTGTGATAGGGGACAGTGTGATACAGACTGTGATAGGGGGCAGTGTGATACAGACTGTGATAGGGGGCAGTGTGATACAGACTGTGATGGAGGGCAGTGTGATACAGACTGTGATAGGGGGCAGTGTGATACAGAGTGTGATAGGGGGCAGTGTGATACAGAGTGTGATAGGGGGCAGTGTGATACAGAGTGTGATTGGGGGCAGTGTGATCCAGAGTGTGATAGGGGACAGTGTGATACAGACTGTGATAGGGGGCAGTGTGATACAGACTGTGATAGGGGGCAGTGTGATACAGAGTGTGATAGGGGGCAGTGTGATACAGACTGTGATAGGGGGCAGTGTGATACAGAGTGTGATAGGGGACAGTGTGATACAGACTGTGATAGGGGGCAGTGTGATACAGACTGTGATAGGGGGCAGTGTGATACAGACTGTGATGGAGGGCAGTGTGATACAGACTGTGATAGGGGGCAGTGTGATACAGAGTGTGATAGGGGACAGTGTGATACAGACTGTGATAGGGGGCAGTGTGATACAGAGTGTGATAGGGGGCAGTGTGATACAGAGTGTGATTGGGGGCAGTGTGATCCAGAGTGTGATAGGGGACAGTGTGATACAGACTGTGATAGGGGACAGTGTGAAACAGACTGTGATAGGGGGCAGTGTGACACAGAGTGTGATGGGGGGCAGTGTGATACAGACTGTGATAGGGGGCAGTGTGATACAGAGTGTGATAGGGGGCAGTGTGATACAGACTGTGATCGGGGACAGTTTGATGCAGACTGTGATAGGGGACAGTGTGATACAGACTGTGATAGGGGACAGTGTGATACAGAGTGTGATAGGGGACAGTGTGATACAGAGTGTGATAGGGGGCAGTGTGATACAGAGTGTGATAGGGGGCAGTGTGATACAGAGTGTGATAGGGGACAGTGTGATACAGACTGTGATAGGGGGCAGTGTGATACAGAGTGTGATAGGGGGCAGTGTGATACAGACTGTGATAGGGGGCAGTGTGATACAGACTGTGATAGGGGACAGTGTGATACAGACTGTGATAGGGGACAGTGTGATACAGACTGTGATAGGGGACAGTGTGATACAGACTGTGATAGGGGACAGTGTGATACAGACTGTGATAGGGGACAGTGTGATACAGACTGTGCTAGGGGACAGTGTGATACAGAGTGTGATAGGGGGCAGTGTGATACAGAGTGTGATAGGGGGCAGTGTGATACAGAGTGTGATAGGGGGCAGTGTGATACAGACTGTGATAGGGGACAGTGTGATACAGAGTGTGATAGGGGGCAGTGTGATACAGACTGTGATAGGGGGCAGTGTGATCCAGAGTGTGATAGGGGACAGTGTGATACAGACTGTGATAGGGGACAGTGTGATACAGAGTGTGATCGGGGACAGTGTGATACAGACTGTGATCGGGAGAGTGTGATTCAGAGTGTGATGGGGGGCAGTGTGATACAGAGTGTGATAGGGGGCAGTGTGATACAGACTGTCATAGGGGGCAGTCTGATACAGAGTGTGATAGGGGGCAGTGTGATACAGACTGTGATAGGGGACAGTGTGATACAGACTGTGATAGGGGGCAGTGTGATACAGACTGTGATAGGGGGCAGTGTGATACAGAGTGTGATAGGGGGCAGTGTGATACAGAGTGTGATAGGGGGCAGTGTGATACAGACTGTGATAGGGGGCAGTGTGATACAGAGTGTGATAGGGGACAGTGTGAAACAGAGTGTGATAGGGGGCAGTGTGATACAGACTGTGATAGGGGGCAGTGTGATACAGACTGTGATAGGGGGCAGTGTGATACAGAGTGTGATAGGGGACAGTGTGAAACAGACTGTGATAGGGGGCAGTGTGATACAGACTGTGATAGGGGGCAGTGTGATACAGACTGTGATAGGGGGCAGTGTGATACAGACTGTGATAGGGGGCAGTGTGATACAGACTTTGATAGGGGGCAGTGTGATACAGACTGTGATAGGGGGCAGTGTGATACAGAGTGTGATAGGGGGCAGTGTGATACAGAGTGTGATAGGGGACAGTGTGATACAGACTGTGATAGGGGGCAGTGTGATACAGAGTGTGATAGGGGGCAGTGTGATACAGAGTGTGATAGGGGACAGTGTGATACAGAGTGTGATGGGGGGCAGTGTGATACAGACTGTGATAGGGGGCAGTCTGATACAGAGTGTGATAGGGGGCAGTCTGATACAGAGTGTGATAGGGGGCAGTGTGATACAGAGTGTGATAGGGGGCAGTGTGATACAGAGTGTGATAGGGGACAGTGTGATACAGAGTGTGATGGGGGGCAGTGTGATACAGACTGTGATAGGGGGCAGTGTGATACAGAGTGTGATAGGGGGCAGTGTGATACAGACTGTGATAGGGGGCAGTGTGATACAGAGTGTGATAGGGGACAGTGTGATACAGAGTGTGATAGGGGGCAGTCTGATACAGAGTGTGATAGGGGACAGTGTGATACAGAGTGTGATAGGGGGCAGTGTGATACAGACTGTGATAGGGGGCAGTGTGATACAGAGTGTGATAGGGGGCAGTGTGATACAGAGTGTGATAGGGGGCAGTGTGATACAGAGTGTGATAGGGGGCAGTGTGATACAGACTGTGATAGGGGGCAGTGTGATACAGAGTGTGATAGGGGACAGTGTGATACAGAGTGTGATAGGGGGCAGTGTGATACAGAGTGTGATAGGGGGCAGTGTGATACAGACTGTGATTGGGGGCAGTGTGATACAGAGTGTGATAGGGGGCAGTGTGATACAGACTGTGATAGGGGGCAGTGTGATACAGAGTGTGATAGGGGACAGTGTGATACAGAGTGTGATAGGGGGCAGTCTGATACAGAGTGTGATAGGGGACAGTGTGATACAGAGTGTGATAGGGGGCAGTGTGATACAGACTGTGATAGGGGGCAGTCTGATACAGAGTGTGATAGGGGACAGTGTGATACAGAGTGTGATAGGGGGCAGTGTGATACAGACTGTGATAGGGGGCAGTGTGATACAGAGTGTGATAGGGGGCAGTGTGATACAGACTGTGATAGGGGACAGTGTGATACAGAGTGTGATAGGGGGCAGAGTGATCCAGAGTGTGATAGGGGGCAGAGTGATCCAGAGTGTGATAGGGGGCAGAGTGATCCAGAGTGTGATAGGGGGCAGAGTGATCCAGAGTGTGATGGGGGGCAGTGTGATACAGACTGTGATAGGGGGCAGTGTGATACAGACTGTGTTAGGGGGCAGTGTGATACAGACTGTGATAGGGGGCAGAGTGATCCAGAGTGTGATAGGGGGCAGAGTGATCCAGAGTGTGATAGGGGGCAGAGTGATCCAGAGTGTGATAGGGGGCAGAGTGATCCAGAGTGTGATAGGGGGCAGAGTGATCCAGAGTGTGATAGGGGGCAGAGTGATCCAGAGTGTGATAGGGGGCAGAGTGATCCAGAGTGTGATTGGGGGCAGTGTGATACAGAGTGTGATAGGGGACAGTGTGATACAGAGTGTGATAGGGGGCAGAGTGATCCAGAGTGTGATTGGGGGCAGTGTGATACAGACTGTGATAGGGAGAGTGTGATACAGACTGTGATAGGGGGCAGTGTGATACAGACTGTGATAGGGGGCAGTGTGATACAGAGTGTGATAGGGGGCAGTGTGATACAGACTGTGATAGGGGACAGTGTGATACAGAGTGTGATAGGGGACAGTGTGATACAGACTGTGATAGGGGGCAGTGTGATACAGTCTGTGATAGGGGGCAGTGTGATACAGACTGTGATGGAGGGCAGTGTGATACAGACTGTGATAGGGGGCAGTGTGATACAGAGTGTGATAGGGGACAGTGTGATACAGACTGTGATAGGGGGCAGTGTGATACAGAGTGTGATAGGGGGCAGTGTGATACAGACTGTGAAAGGGGGCAGTGTGATACAGAGTGTGATAGGGGGCAGTGTGATACAGACTGTGATAGGGGGCAGTGTGATACAGACTGTGATAGGGGGCAGTGCGATACAGAGTGTGATAGGGGGCAGTGCGATACAGAGTGTGATAGGGGGCAGTGTGATACAGAGTGTGATAGGGGACAGTGTGATACAGACTGTGATAGGGGGCAGTGTGATACAGACTGTGATCGGGGGCAGTGTGATACAGAGTGTGATCGGGGGCAGTGTGATACAGACTGTGATAGGGGGCAGTGTGATACAGAGTGTGATCGGGGGCAGTGTGATACAGACTGTGATAGGGGGCAGTGCGATACAGAGTGTGATCGGGGACAGTGTGATACAGACTGTGATAGGGGGCAGTGTGATACAGACTGTGATAGGGGGCAGTGCGATACAGAGTGTGATAGGGGACAGTGTGATACAGACTGTGATAGGGGGCAGTGTGATACAGACTGTGATAGGGGGCAGTGTGATACAGAGTGTGATCGGGGGCAGTGTGATACAGACTGTGATAGGGGACAGTGTGATGCAGAGTGTGATCGGGGGCAGTGTGATACAGAGTGTGATAGGGGACAGTGTGATACAGACTGTGATAGGGGGCAGTGTGATACAGACTGTGATCGGGGACAGTGTGATACAGACTGTGATAGGGGGCAGTGTGATACAGACTGTGATAGGGGGCAGTGTGATACAGAGTGTGATCGGGGACAGTGTGATACAGACTGTGATAGGGGACAGTGTGATACAGACTGTGATAGGGGGCAGTGTGATACAGAGTGTGATAGGGGACAGTGTGATACAGACTGTGATAGGGGGCAGTGTGATACAGACTGTGATAGGGGGCAGTGTGATACAGAGTGTGATAGGGGACAGTGTGATACAGAGTGTGATAGGGGGCAGTGTGATACAGAGTGTGATAGGGGGCAGTGTGATACAGACTGTGATAGGGGGCGTTGTGATACAGAGTGTGATAGGGGGCAGAGTGATACAGAGTGTGATAGGGGGCAGTGTGATACAGAGTGTGATAGGGGACAGTGTGATACAGACTATGATAGGGGGCAGTGTGATACAGACTGTGATAGGGGGCAGTGTGATACAGAGTGTGATAGGGGGCAGTGTGATACAGACTGTGATAGGGGGCAGTGTGATACAGAGTGTGATAGGGGACAGTGTGATACAGACCGTGATAGGGGGCAGTGTGATACAGACTGTGATAGGGGGCAGTGTGATACAGACTGTGATAGGGGGCAGTGTGATACAGAGTGTGATAGGGGACAGTGTGATACAGACTGTGATAGGGGGCAGTGTGATACAGAGTGTGATAGGGGACAGTGTGATACAGACTGTGATAGGGGGCAGTGTGATACAGACTGTGATAGGGGGCAGTTTGATTCTGAATGTGACCGGGGGGAAAACTCTCCAGTGGCTGGAGTCACACCTCGCACAAAGGAAGATGGTCGTGGTTGTTGGAGGCCAATCCTCTCAGCCCCAATTGCTGCAGGAGTTCCTCAGGGCAGTGTCCTAGGCCCAACCATCTTCAGCCGCTTCATCAATGACCTTCCCTGCAGCATTCGGTCAGAAATGAGGATGTTCGCTGATGATTGCACAGTGTTCAGTTGCATTCGCAACCCCTCAGATAATGAAGCAGTCCGTGCCCGCATGCAGCAAGACCTGGACAACATCCAGGCTTGGGCTGATCACTGGCAAGTAACATTCGCGCCAGATAAGTGCCAGGCAATGACCATCTCCAACGAGAGAGAGTCTGACCACCTCCCCTTGACATTCAACGTTCAAAGGCATTATCATCGCCGAATCCCACACCATCAACATCCTGGGATCACCATTGATCAGAAACTTAACTGGACCAGCCATATAAATACTGTGGCTGTGAGAGCAGGTCAGAGGCTGGGTATTCTGCGGCGAGTGACTCACCTCCTGACTCTCCAAAGCCTTTCCACCATCTACAAGGCACAAGTCAGGAGTGTGATGGAATACTCTCCACTTGCCTGGATGAGTGCAGCTCCAACAACACTCAAGAAGCTCAACACCATCCAGGACAAAGCAGCCCGCTTGATTGGCACCCCATCCACCACCCTAAACATTCACTCCCTTCACCACCGGCGCACTGTGGCTGCAGCGTGTACCATCCACAGGATGCACTGCAGCAACTCGCCAAGGCTTCTTCGACAGCACCTCCCAAACCCGCGACCTCTACCACCTAGAAGGACAAGGGCAGCAGGCACATGGGAACAACACCACCTGCACGTTCCCCTCCAAGTCACACACCATCCTGACTTGGAAATATATCGCCGTTCCTTCATCGTCACTGGGTCAAAATCCTGGAACTCTCTTCCTAACAGCACTGTGGGAGAACCGTCACCACACGGACTGCAGCGGTTCAAGAAGGCGGCTCACCGCCACCTTCTCAAGGGCAATTAGGGATGGGCAATAAATGCCGGCCTCGCCAGCGACGCCCACATCCCATGAATGAATGAAAAAAAGACCATGATAGGGGACAGTGTGATACAGACTGTGATCGGGGGCAGTGTGATACAGACTGTGATCGGGGGCAGTGTGATACAGACTGTGATAGGGGGCAGTGTGATACAGACTGACAGGAGCAGCGTGATACAGACTGACAGGAACAGCGTGATACAGACTGACAGGAACAGCGTGATACAGACTGTGATATGGGGCATTGTGATACAGATTGTGATTGATAGGGACAGTGTGACACAGACTGATAGGGACAGTGTGACACAGACTGTGATAGGGGACAGTGTGACACAGACTGTGATAGGGGACAGTGTGACACAGACTGTGATAGGGGACAGTGTGACACAGACTGTGATAGGGGACAGTGTGACACAGACTGTGATAGGGGACAGTGTGACACAGACTGTGATTGGGGACAGTGTGACACAGACTGTGATTGGGGACAGTGTGACACAGACTGTGATTGAGGACAGTGTGACACAGACTGTGATTGAGGACAGTGTGACACAGACTGTGATTGAGGACAGTGTGACACAGACTGTGATTGGGGACAGTGTGATACAGACCGTGATAGGGGACAGTGTGATACAGACCGTGATAGGGGGCAGTGTGATACAGACCGTGATAGGGGGCAGTGTGATACAGACTGTGATCGGGGGCAGTGTGATACAGACTGTGATCGGGGGCAGTGTGATACAGACTGTGATCGGGGGCAGTGTGATACAGACTGTGATCGGGGGCAGTGTGATTCAGACTGTGATAGGGGGCAGTGTGATACAGAGTGTGATAGGGGGCAGTGTGATACAGACTGTGATAGGGGGCAGTGTGATACAGACTGTGATAGGGGACAGTGTGATACAGACTGTGATCGGGGGCAGTGTGATTCAGACTGTGATAGGGACAGTGTGATACAGACTGTGATGGGGGGCAGTGTGATTCAGACTGTGATTGGGGACAGTGTGATACAGAGTGTGATAGGGGACAGTGTGATACAGAATGTGATAGGGGGCAGTGTGATACAGAGTGTGATCGGGGACAGTGTGATGCAGACTGTGATTGGGGACAGTGTGACTCAGACTGTGATTGGGGACAGTGTGACTCAGACTGTGATAGGGGGCAGTGTGACACAGACTGTGATTGGGGACAGTGTGACACAGAGGGTGATAGGGGGCAGTGTGATTCAGACCGTGATAGGGGGCAGTGTGATACAGACCGTGATCGGGGACAGTGTGATACAGACTGTGATCGGGGGCAGTGTGTTCCAGACTGTGATAGGGGACAGTGTGATACAGACTGTGATAGGGGACAGTGTGATACAGACTGTGATCAGGGGCAGAGTGTTCCAGACTGTGATAGGGGGCATTGTGATACAGACTGTGATAGGGGGCAGTGTGATACAGACTGTGATCGGGGGCAGTGTGAGACAGACTGTGATAGGGGCAGTGTGATACAGACTGTGATAGGGGGCAGTGTGATACAGACTGTGATAGGGGGCAGTGTGATGCAGACTGTGATAGGGGACAGTGTGAGACAGACTGTGATAGGGGGCAGTGTGATACAGACTGTGATAGGGGACAGTGTGAGACAGACTGTGATTGGGGACAGTGTGAGACAGACTGTGATCGGGGGCAGTGTGAGACAGACTGTGATAGGGGGCAGTGTGATACAGACTGTGATAGGGGGCAGTGTGATACAGACTGTGATAGGGGGCAGTGTGATACAGACTGTGATAGGGGACAGTGTGATACAGAGTGTGATCGGGGGCAGTGTGAGACAGACTGTGATAGGGGGCAGTGTGATACAGACTGTGATAGGGGGCAGTGTGATACAGACTGTGATCGGGGGCAGTGTGATACAGACTGTGATCGGGGGCAGTGTGAGACAGACTGTGATAGGGAACAGTGTGATACAGACTGTGATAGGGGGCAGTGTGATACAGAGTGTGATAGGGGGCAGTGTGATACAGAGTGTGATAGGGGGCAGTGTGAGACAGACTGTGATAGGGGACAGTGTGATACAGAGTGTGATCGGGGGCAGTGTGATACAGACCGTGATCGGGGGCAGTTTGAGGCAGACTGTGATCGGGGACAGTGTGATGCAGACTGTGATAGAGGGCAGTGTGATACAGACTGTGATCGGGGGAAGTGTGATACAGACTGTGATAGGGGACAGTGTGATACAGAGTGTGATTGGGGACAGTGTGATACAGAGTGTGATCGGGGGCAGTGTGATACAGAGTGTGATAGGGGACAGTGTGATACAGAGTGTGATAGGGGACAGTGTGATACAGAGTGTGATAGGGGGCAGTGTGATACAGAGTGTGATAGGGGGCAGTGTGATACAGAGTGTGATAGGGGGCAGTGTGATACAGAGTGTGATTGGGGGCAGTGTGAGACAGACTGTGATAGGGGGCAGTGTGATACAGACTGTGATTGGGGACAGTGTGAGACAGACTGTGATTGGGGACAGTGTGAGACAGACTGTGATTGGGGACAGTGTGATACAGAGTGTGATAGGGGGCAGTGTGATACAGAGTGTGATAGGGGGCAGTGTGAGACAGACTGTGATTGGGGGCAGTGTGAGACAGACTGTGATAGGGGGCAGTGTGATACAGACTGTGATAGGGGGCAGTGTGATACAGACTGTGATAGGGGGCAGTGTGATACAGACTGTGATAGGGGGCAGTGTGATACAGACTGTGATAGGGGACAGTGTGATACAGAGTGTGATAGGGGACAGTGTGATACAGAGTGTGATAGGGGGCAGTGTGATACAGACTGTGATAGGGGGCAGTGTGATACAGACTGTGATCGGGGGCAGTGTGATACAGACTGTGATTGGGGGCAGTGTGAGACAGACTGTGATAGGGGGCAGTGTGAGACAGACTGTGATAGGGGGCAGTGTGATACAGACTGTGATCGGGGGCAGTGTGATACAGACTGTGATCGGGGGCAGTGTGATTCAGACTGTGATAGGGGGCAGTGTGACACAGACTGTGATAGGGGGCAGTGTGACACAGACTGTGATAGGGGGCAGTGTGACACAGACTGTGATAGGGGGCAGTGTGACACAGACTGTGATCGGGGTCAGTGTGACACAGACTGTGATAGGGGACAGTGTGACACAGACTGTGATTGGGGACAGTGTGACACAGACTGTGATTGGGGACAGTGTGACACAGACTGTGATAGGGGGCAGTGTGACACAGACTGTGATAGGGGGCAGTGTGACACAGACTGTGATAGGGGACAGTGTGACAGACTGATTGGGGACAGTGTGACACAGACTGTGATTGGGGACAGTGTGACACAGACTGTGATTGGGGACAGTGTGACACAGACTGTGATTGGGGACAGTGTGACACAGACTGTGATAGGGGACAGTGTGACACAGACTGTGATAGGGGACAGTGTGACACAGACTGTGATAGGGGGCAGTGTGACACAGACTGTGATAGGGGACAGTGTGACACAGACTGTGATAGGGGGCAGTGTGACACAGACTGTGATAGGGGGCAGTGTGACACAGACTGTGATTGGGGACAGTGTGACAGACTGATTGGGGACAGTGTGACACAGACTGTGATTGGGGACAGTGTGACACAGACTGTGATTGGGGACAGTGTGACACAGACTGTGATTGGGGACAGTGTGACACAGACTGTGATTGGGGGCAGTGTGATCCTAACTGTGATTGGGGACAGTGTGATACAGACTGTGATTGGGGACAGTGTGATACAGACTGTGATTGGGGACAGTGTGATACAGACTGTGATTGGGGACAGTGTGATACAGAGTGTGATCGGGGGCAGTGTGACACAGAGTGTGATAGGGACAGTGTGATACAGACTGTGATAGGGGACAGTATGATACAGACTGTGATAGGGGGCAGTGTGACACAGAGTGTGATCGGGGGCAGTGTGACACAGAGTGTGATCGGGGGCAGTGTGACACAGAGTGTGATAGGGACAGTGTGACACAGACTGTGATTGGGGACAGTGTGATTCAGACTGTGATAGGGGGCAGTGTGACACAGACTGTGATTGGGGACAGTGTGACACAGACTGTGATTGGGGACAGTGTGATACAGACTGTGATTGGGGACAGTGTGACACAGACTGTGATTGGGGACAGTGTGACACAGACTGTGATTGAGGACAGTGTGACACAGACTGTGATTGGGGACAGTGTGATACAGACCGTGATAGGGGACAGTGTGATACAGACCGTGATAGGGGGCAGTGTGATTCAGACCGTGATAGGGGGCAGTGTGATACAGACCGTGATCGGGGACAGTGTGATACAGACTGTGATCGGGGACAGTGTGATACAGACTGTGATCGGGGACAGTGTGATACAGACTGTGATCGGGGGCAGTGTGATACAGACTGTGATCGGGGGCAGTGTGATTCAGACTGTGATTGGGGACAGTGTGATACAGAGTGTGATAGGGGGCAGTGTGATACAGACTGTGATAGGGGGCAGTGTGATACAGACTGTGATAGGGGGCAGTGTGATACAGACTGTGATAGGGGGCAGTGTGATACAGACTGTGATAGGGGGCAGTGTGATACAGAGTGTGATAGGGGACAGTGTGATACAGAGTGTGATAGGGGGCAGTGTGATACAGACTGTGATAGGGGGCAGTGTGATACAGAGTGTGATAGGGGACAGTGTGATACAGAGTGTGATAGGGGACAGTGTGATACAGACTGTGATAGGGGGCAGTGTGATACAGACCGTGATCGGGGGCAGTGTGATACAGACTGTGATTGGGGACAGTGTGATACAGACTGTGATAGGGGGCAGTGTGATACAGACTGTGATAGGGGGCAGTGTGATACAGACTGTGATTGGGGACAGTGTGATACAGACTGTGATTGGGGACAGTGTGACACAGACTGTGATTGGGGACAGTGTGATACAGACCGTGATCGGGGGCTGTGTGATACAGACCGTGATGGGGGGCAGTGTGATACAGACCGTGATAGGGGGCAGTGTGATACAGAGTGTGATCGGGGACAGTGTGATAGGGGGCAGTGTGATACAGAGTGTGATAGGGGGCAGTGTGATACAGACTGTGATAGGGGGCAGTGTGATACAGAGTGTGATCGGGGACAGTGTGATGCAGACTGTGATCGGGGGCAGTGTGATGCAGACTGTGATCGGGGGCAGTGTGATTCAGACTGTGATAGGGACAGTGTGATACAGACTGTGATGGGGGGCAGTGTGAATCAGACTGTGATAGGGGACAGTGTGACACAGACTGTGATTGGGGACAGTGTGACACAGACTGTGATTGGGGACAGTGTGACACAGACTGTGATTGGGGACAGTGTGACACAGACTGTGATTGGGGACAGAGTGACACAGACTGTGATCGGGGGCAGACTGTTCCAGAATGTGATCGGGGGCCGTGTGATGCAGACTGTGACAGGGGAGAGTGTGATACAGAGTGTGATCGGGACAGTGTGATGCAGACTGTGATCGGGGACAGTGTGTTGCAGACTGTGACGGGGAGAGTGTGATACAGACTGTGATGGGGGGCAGTGTGATGCAGACTTTGATCGGGGGCAGAGTGATACAGAATGTGATCGGGGACAGTGTGATACAGACTGTGATAGGGGGCAGTGTGATACAGACCGTGATAGGGGGCAGTGTGATACAGACCGTGATAGGGGGCTGTGTGACACAGTGTGATTGGGGACAGTGTGATACAGACTGTGATCGGGGACAGTGTGATACAGAGTGTGATAGGGGGCAGTGTGATACCGACTGTGATAGGGGACAGTGTGATACAGACCGTGATAGGGGGCAGTGTGACACAGTGTGATAGGGGACAGTGTGATACAGAGTGTGATAGGGGACAGTGTGATAGAGAGTGTGATAGGGGGCAGTGTGAGACAGACTGTGATAGGGGCCAGTGTGATATGGACTGTGACTGGGGATAGTGTGATACAGAGTGTGATCGGGACAGTGTGATACAGAGTGTGATCGGGACAGTGTGATACAGAGTGTGATAGGGGACAGTGTGATACAGAGTGTGATAGGGGACAGTGTGATACAGAGTGTGATAGGGGGCAGTGTGAGACGGACTGTGATAGGGGCCAGTGTGATATGGACTGTGACTGGGGACAGTGTGATACAGAGTGTGATCGGGACAGTGTGATAGTGTGTGATTGGGGGCAGTGTGATACCGACTGTGATCGGGGGCAGTGTGATACAGAGTGTGATTGGGGGCAGTGTGAGACAGAGTGTGATCGGGGGCAGTGTGATACAGAGTGTGATTGGGGGCAGTGTGAGACAGAGTGTGATAGGGGGCAGTGTGATACAGACTGTGATCGGGGGCAGTGTGATACAGAGTGTGATTGGGGGCAGTGTGAGACAGACTGATCGGGACAGTGTGACACAGACTGATCGGGACAGTGTGACACAGACTGATCGGGACAGTGTGACACAGACTGATAGGGACAGTGTGACACAGAGTGTGATGGGGGCAGTGTGATCCAGACTTTGATAGGGGGCAGTTTGATCCAGAATGTGACAGGGGTGAAAACTCTCCAGTGGCTGGCATCATACCGAGCACAAAGGAAGATGGTAGTGGTTGTTGGTGTCCAATCATCTCAGCCCCAGGACATTGCTGCAGGAGTTCCTCAGGGCAGTGTCCTGGGCCCAACCATCTTCAGCTGCTTCATCAATGACCTTCCCTCCACCATAAGGTCAGAAATGGGGATGTTCGCTGATGATTGCACAGTGTTCAGTTGCCTTCGCAACCCCTCAGATAATGAAGCAGTCCGTGCCCGCATGCAGCAAGACGTGGACAACATCCAGGCTTGGGCTGATCACTGGCAAGTAACATTCGCGCCAGACAAGTGCCAGGCAATGACCATCTCCAACGAGAGAGAGTCTAACCACCTGCCCTTGACATTCAACGTTCAATGGCATTACCATCGCCGAATCCCCCACCATCAACATCCTGGAGGTCATCATTGATCAGAAAATTAACTGGACCAGCCACATAAATACTGTGGCTGCAAGAGCAGGTCAGAGGCTGGGTATTCTGCGGCGAGTGACTCACCTCCTGACTCCCCAAAGCCTTTCCACCATCGACAAGGCACAAGTCAGGAGTGTGATGGAATACTCTCCACTTTCTTGGATGAGTGCAGCTCCAACAACACTCAAGATGCTCGACACCATCCGGGACAAAGCAGCCCGCTTGATTGGCACCCCATCCACCACCCTGAACATTCACTCCCTTCACCACCGGCACACAGTGGCTGCAGTGTGTTCCATCCACAGGATGCACTGCAGCAACTCGCCAAGGCTTCTTCGACAGCACCTCCCAAACCCACGATCTCGACCACCGAGAAGGATAAGAGCAGCAGGAACATGGGAACAACACCACCTGCACGTTCCCCTCCCAAGTCACACACCATCCCGACTTGGAAATATATCGCCGTTCCTTCATCGTCACTGGGTCAAAATCCTGGAACTCCCTCCCGAACAGCACTGTGGGAGAACCTTCACCACACGGACTGCAGCGGTTCAAGAAGGCGGCTCACCACCACCTTCTCAAGGGCAATTAGGGATGGGCAATAAATGCCGGCCTCGCCAGCGATGCCCACATCCCATGAACGAATGAAAAAAAGACCATGATAGCGGACAGTGTGACGCAGACTGCGATCGGGGGCAGTGTGACGCAGACTGCGATCGGGGGCAGTGTGACGCAGACTGCGATCGGGGGCAGTGTGACGCAGACTGCGATCGGGGGCAGTGTGACGCAGACTGCGATCGGGGGCAGTGTGACCCAGACTGCGATCGGGGGCAGTGTGACCCAGACTGCGATAGGGGGCAGTGTGATACAGACTGCGATAGGGGGCAGTGTGATACAGAGTGTGATAGGGGACAGTGTGATACAGAGTGTGATAGGGGACAGTGTGATACAGACTGTGATAGGGGACAGTGTGATACAGACTGTGATAGGGGACAGTGTGATACAGACTGTGATAGGGGGCAGTGTGATACAGACTGTGATAGGGACAGTGTGATACAGACTGTGATAGGGGGCAGTGTGATACAGACTGTGATAGGGGGCAGTGTGATACAGAGTGTGATCGGGGGCAGTGTGATACAGACTGTGATAGGGGGCAGTGTGATACAGGCTGTGATAGGGGGCAGTGTGATACAGAGTGTGATAGGGGACAGTGTGATACAGACTCTGATAGGGGGCAGAGTGATCCAGAGTGTGATAGGGGGCAGTGTGATACAGAGTGTGATAGGGGGCAGTGTGATCCAGACTGTGATAGGGGGCAGTGTGATACAGACTGTGATAGGGGGCAGTGTGATACAGACTGTGATAGGGGGCAGTGTGATACAGACTGTGATAGGGAGCAGTGTGATACAGAGTGTGATAGTGGGCAGTGTGATACAGAGTGTGATAGGGGGCAGTGTGATACAGACTGTGACAGGGGGCAGTGTGATACAGACTGTGATAGGGGACAGTGTGATACAGAGTGTGATAGGGGACAGTGTGATACAGACTGTGATAGGGGGCAGTGTGATACAGAGTGTGATAGGGGGCAGTGTGATACAGACTGTGATAGGGGACAGTGTGATACAGACTGTGATAGGGGGCAGTGTGATCCAGACTGTGATAGGGGGCAGTGTGATCCAGACTGTGATAGGGGGCAGTGTGATCCAGACTGTGATAGGGGGCAGTGTGATACAGACTGTGATAGGGGACAGTGTGATACAGACTGTGATAGGGGGCAGTGTGATACAGACTGTGACAGGGGGCAGTGTGATACAGACTGTGACAGGGGGCAGTGTGATACAGACTGTGATAGGGGACAGTGTGATACAGAGTGTGATAGGGGACAGTGTGATACAGACTGTGATAGGGGACAGTGTGATACAGACTGTGATAGGGGGCAGTGTGATACAGACTGTGATAGGGGGCAGTGTGATACAGACTGTGATAGGGAGCAGTGTGATACAGAGTGTGATAGGGGACAGTGTGATACAGACTGTGATAGGGGGCAGTGTGATACAGACTGAGATAGGGGGCAGTGTGATACAGAGTGTGATAGGGGGCAGTGTGATACAGAGTGTGATAGGGGGCAGTGTGATACAGACTGTGATAGGGAGCAGTGTGATACAGAGTGTGATAGGGGGCAGTGTGATACAGACTGTGACAGGGGGCAGTGTGATACAGACTGTGATAGGGGACAGTGTGATACAGAGTGTGATAGGGGACAGTGTGATACAGAGTGTGATAGGGGGCAGTGTGATACAGACTGTGATAGGGGGCAGTGTGATACAGACTGTGATAGGGGACAGTGTGATACAGACTGTGATAGGGGGCAGTGTGATCCAGACTGTGATAGGGGGCAGTGTGATACAGACTGTGATAGGGGGCAGTGTGATACAGACTGTGATAGGGGACAGTGTGATACAGAGTGTGATAGGGGACAGTGTGATACAGACTGTGATAGGGGGCAGTGTGATACAGACTGTGATAGGGGACAGTGTGATACAGAGTGTGATAGGGGGCAGTGTGATACAGACTGTGATAGGGGGCAGTGTGATACAGACTGTGATAGGGGGCAGTGTGATACAGACTGTGACGGGGGGCAGTGTGATACAGACTGTGATTGGGGACAGTGTGATACAGAGTGTGATAGGGGACAGTGTGATACAGACTGTGATAGGGGGCAGTGTGATACAGAGTGTGATAGGGGGCAGTGTGATACAGACTGTGATAGGGGACAGTGTGATACAGACTGTGATAGGGGACAGTGTGATACAGACTGTGACAGGGGACAGTGTGATACAGACTGTGATAGGGGACAGTGTGATACAGACTGTGATAGGGGGCAGTGTGATACAGAGTGTGATAGGGGGCAGTGTGATACAGAGTGTGATAGGGGGCAGTGTGATACAGACTGTGATAGGGGGCAGTGTGATACAGACTGTGACAGGGGGCAGTGTGATACAGACTGTGATAGGGGGCAGTGTGATACAGAGTGTGATAGGGGACAGTGTGATACAGACTGTGATAGGGGGCAGTGTGATACAGAGTGTGATAGGGGGCAGTGTGATACAGAGTGTGATAGGGGACAGTGTGATACAGACTGTGATAGGGGACAGTGTGATACAGAGTGTGATAGGGGACAGTGTGATACAGACTGTGATAGGGGGCAGTGTGATACAGACTGTGATAGGGGGCAGTGTGATACAGACTGTGATAGGGGGCAGTGTGATACAGACTGTGATAGGGGGCAGTGTGATACAGACTGTGATAGGGGACAGTGTGATACAGAGTGTGATAGGGGACAGTGTGATACAGAGTGTGATAGGGGGCAGTGTGATACAGACTGTGATAGGGGGCAGTGTGATACAGACTGTGATAGGGGGCAGTGTGATACAGACTGTGACGGGGGGCAGTGTGATACAGACTGTGATAGGGGACAGTGTGATACAGAGTGTGATAGGGGACAGTGTGATACAGACTGTGATAGGGGGCAGTGTGATACAGAGTGTGATAGGGGGCAGTGTGATACAGACTGTGATAGGGGACAGTGTGATACAGACTGTGATAGGGGACAGTGTGATACAGACTGTGACAGGGGGCAGTGTGATACAGACTGTGATAGGGGACAGTGTGATACAGACTGTGATAGGGGACAGTGTGATACAGAGTGTGATAGGGGGCAGTGTGATACAGAGTGTGATAGGGGGCAGTGTGATACAGACTGTGATAGGGGGCAGTGTGATACAGACTGTGACAGGGGGCAGTGTGATACAGACTGTGATAGGGGGCAGTGTGATACAGACTGTGATAGGGGGCAGTGTGATACAGAGTGTGATAGGGGACAGTGTGATACAGAGTGTGATAGGGGGCAGTGTGATACAGACTGTGATAGGGGGCAGTGTGATACAGAGTGTGATAGGGGGCAGTGTGATACAGAGTGTGATAGGGGGCAGTGTGATACAGACTGTGATAGGGGACAGTGTGATACAGACTGTGATAGGGGGCAGTGTGATACAGAGTGTGATAGGGGGCAGTGTGATACAGAGTGTGATAGGGGACAGTGTGATACAGAGTGTGATAGGGGGCAGTGTGATACAGACTGTGATAGGGGACAGTGTGATACAGAGTGTGATAGGGGACAGTGTGATACAGACTGTGATAGGGGGCAGTGTGATACAGACTGTGATAGGGGGCAGTGTGATACAGACTGTGATAGGGGGCAGTGTGATACAGACTGTGATAGGGGGCAGTGTGATACAGACTGTGATAGGGGGCAGTGTGATACAGACTGTGATAGGGGACAGTGTGATACAGAGTGTGATCGGGGGCAGTGTGATACAGACTGTGATAGGGGGCAGTGTGATACAGACTGTGATAGGGACAGTGTGATACAGACTGTGATAGGGGGCAGTGTGATACAGACTGTGATAGGGGGCAGTGTGATACAGACTGTGATCGGGGGCAGTGTGATACAGGCTGTGATAGGGGGCAGTGTGATACAGAGTGTGATAGGGGACAGTGTGATACAGAGTGTGATAGGGGACAGTGTGATACAGACTCTGATAGGGGGCAGAGTGATCCAGAGTGTGATAGGGGGCAGTGTGATACAGAGTGTGATAGGGGGCAGTGTGATCCAGACTCTGATAGGGGGCAGAGTGATCCAGAGTGTGACGGGGGGCAGTGTGATACAGACTGTGATAGGGGACAGTGTGATACAGAGTGTGATAGGGGACAGTGTGATACAGACTCTGATAGGGGGCAGAGTGATCCAGAGTGTGATAGGGGGCAGTGTGATACAGAGTGTGATAGGGGGCAGTGTGATCCAGACTGTGATAGGGGGCAGTGTGATACAGACTGTGATAGGGGGCAGTGTGATACAGACTGTGATAGGGGGCAGTGTGATACAGACTGTGATAGGGGGCAGTGTGATCCAGACTGTGATAGGGAGCAGTGTGATACAGAGTGTGATAGGGGGCAGTGTGATACAGAGTGTGATAGGGGGCAGTGTGATACAGACTGTGATAGGGAGCAGTGTGATACAGAGTGTGATAGGGGGCAGTGTGATACAGAGTGTGATAGGGGACAGTGTGATACAGACTGTGATAGGGGACAGTGTGATACAGAGTGTGATAGGGGGCAGTGTGATACAGAGTGTGATAGGGGACAGTGTGATACAGAGTGTGATCGGGGACAGTGTGATACAGAGTGTGATAGGGAGCAGTGTGATACAGAGTGTGATAGGGGGCAGTGTGATACAGACTGTGATAGGGGGCAGTGTGATACAGACTGTGATAGGGGACAGTGTGATACAGAGTGTGATAGGGGGCAGTGTGATACAGAGTGTGATAGGGGACAGTGTGATACAGAGTGTGATAGGGGACAGTGTCATACAGACTGTGATAGGGGACAGTGTGATACAGAGTGTGATAGGGGGCAGTGTGATACAGAGTGTGATAGGGGGCAGTGTGATACAGAGTGTGATAGGGGGCAGTGTGATACAGAGTGTGATAGGGGGCAGTGTGATACAGACTGTGATAGGGGACAGTGTGATACAGAGTGTGATAGGGGACAGTGTGATACAGAGTGTGATAGGGGGCAGTGTGATACAGAGTGTGATAGGGGGCAGTGTGATACAGACTGTGATCGGGGACAGTGTGATACAGACTGTGATCGGGGACAGTGTGATACAGACTGTGATAGGGGACAGTGTGATACAGACTGTGATAGGGGGCAGTGTGATACAGACTGTGATAGGGGGCAGTGTGATACAGACTGTGATAGGGGGCAGTGTGATACAGACTGTGATAGGGGGCAGTGTGATACAGAGTGTGATAGGGGACAGTGTGATACAGAGTGTGATAGGGGACAGTGTGATACAGAGTGTGATAGGGGGCAGTGTGATACAGAGTGTGATAGGGGACAGTGTGATACAGACTGTGATAGGGGGCAGTGTGATACAGAGTGTGATAGGGGACAGTGTGATACAGAGTGTGATAGGGGACAGTGTGATACAGAGTGTGATAGGGGACAGTGTGATACAGAGTGTGATAGGGGGCAGTGTGATACAGACTGTGATAGGGGGCAGTGTGATACAGACTGTGATAGGGGGCAGTGTGATACAGACTGTGATAGGGGACAGTGTGATACAGAGTGTGATAGGGGGCAGTGTGATACAGAGTGTGATCGGGGACAGTGTGATACAGAGTGTGATAGGGAGCAGTGTGATACAGAGTGTGATAGGGGGCAGTGTGATACAGAGTGTGATAGGGGGCAGTGTGATACAGACTGTGATAGGGGGCAGTGTGATACAGACTGTGATAGGGGACAGTGTGATACAGAGTGTGATAGGGGGCAGTGTGATACAGAGTGTGATAGGGGACAGTGTGATACAGAGTGTGATAGGGGACAGTGTGATACAGACTGTGATCGGGGACAGTGTGATACAGAGTGTGATAGGGGGCAGTGTGATACAGAGTGTGATAGGGGGCAGTGTGATACAGAGTGTGATAGGGGGCAGTGTGATACAGAGTGTGATAGTGGACAGTGTGATACAGAGTGTGATAGGGGACAGTGTGATACAGAGTGTGATAGGGGGCAGTGAGATACAGAGTGTGATAGGGGGCAGTGAGATACAGAGTGTGATAGGGGGCAGTGTGATACAGACTGTGATAGGGGACAGTGTGATACAGAGTGTGATGGGGGGCAGTGCGACACAGAGTGTGATAGGAGGCAGTGTGATACAGAGTGTGATAGGGGACAGTGTGATACAGAGTGTGATAGGGGGCAGTGTGATACAGACTGTGATAGGGGGCAGTGTGATACAGACTGTGATAGGGGACAGTGTGATACAGAGTGTGATAGGGGACAGTGTGATACAGAGTGTGATAGGGGACAGTGTGATACAGAGTGTGATAGGGGGCAGTGTGATACAGACTGTGATAGGGGGCAGTGTGATACAGACTGTGATAGGGACAGTGTGATACAGACTGTGATAGGGGGCAGTGTGATACAGACTGTGATAGGGGGCAGTGTGATACAGAGTGTGATCGGGGGCAGTGTGATACAGACTGTGATAGGGGGCAGTGTGATACAGGCTGTGATAGGGGGCAGTGTGATACAGAGTGTGATAGGGGACAGTGTGATACAGACTCTGATAGGGGGCAGAGTGATCCAGAGTGTGATAGGGGGCAGTGTGATACAGAGTGTGATAGGGGGCAGTGTGATCCAGACTGTGATAGGGGGCAGTGTGATACAGACTGTGATAGGGGGCAGTGTGATACAGACTGTGATAGGGGGCAGTGTGATCCAGACTGTGATAGGGAGCAGTGTGATACAGAGTGTGATAGGGGGCAGTGTGATACAGAGTGTGATAGGGGGCAGTGTGATACAGACTGTGATAGGGAGCAGTGTGATACAGAGTGTGATAGGGGGCAGTGTGATACAGAGTGTGATAGGGGGCAGTGTGATACAGAGTGTGATAGGGGACAGTGTGATACAGACTGTGATAGGGGACAGTGTGATACAGAGTGTGATAGGGGGCAGTGTGATACAGACTGTGATAGGGGACAGTGTGATACAGAGTGTGATCGGGGACAGTGTGATACAGAGTGTGATAGGGAGCAGTGTGATACAGAGTGTGATAGGGGGCAGTGTGATACAGACTGTGATAGGGGGCAGTGTGATACAGACTGTGATAGGGGACAGTGTGATACAGAGTGTGATAGGGGACAGTGTGATACAGAGTGTGATAGGGGACAGTGTGATACAGACTGTGATAGGGGCCAGTGTGATACAGAGTGTGATAGGGGGCAGTGTGATACAGAGTGTGATAGGGGGCAGTGTGATACAGAGTGTGATAGGGGGCAGTGTGATACAGAGTGTGATAGGGGGCAGTGTGATACAGACTGTGATAGGGGACAGTGTGATACAGAGTGTGATAGGGGACAGTGTGATACAGAGTGTGATAGGGGGCAGTGTGATACAGAGTGTGATAGGGGGCAGTGTGATACAGAGTGTGATAGGGGGCAGTGTGATACAGACTGTGATAGGGGACAGTGTGATACAGAGTGTGATGGGGGGCAGTGCGACACAGAGTGTGATAGGAGGCAGTGTGATACAGAGTGTGATAGGGGACAGTGTGATACAGAGTGTGATAGGGGGCAGTGTGATACAGAGTGTGATAGGGGGCAGTGTGATACAGACTGTGATAGGGGGCAGTGTGATACAGAGTGTGATAGGGGACAGTGTGATACAGAGTGTGATAGGGGACAGTGTGATACAGAGTGTGATAGGGGACAGTGTGATACAGAGTGTGATAGGGAGCAGTGTGATACAGACTGTGATAGGGGGCAGTGTGATACAGACTGTGATAGGGGGCAGTGTGATACAGACTGTGATAGGGGGCAGTGTGATACAGACTGTGATAGGGGACAGTGTGATAGAGTGTGATAGGGAGCAGTGTGATACAGACTGTGATAGGGGGCAGTGTGATACAGACTGTGATAGGGGGCAGTGTGATACAGAGTGTGATCGGGGACAGTGTGATACAGACTGTGATAGGGGACAGTGTGATACAGACTGTGATAGGGGGCAGTGTGATACAGAGTGTGATCGGGGACAGTGTGATACAGACTGTGATAGGGGACAGTGTGATAGAGTGTGATAGGGAGCAGTGTGATACAGAGTGTGATCGGGGACAGTGTGATACAGAGTGTGATAGGGGGCAGTGTGATACAGACTGTGATCGGGGACAGTGTGATACAGACTGTGATCGGGGACAGTGTGATACAGACTGTGATAGGGGACAGTGTGATAGAGTGTGATAGGGAGCAGTGTGATACAGACTGTGATAGGGGGCAGTGTGATACAGACTGTGATAGGGGGCAGTGTGATACAGACTGTGATAGGGGGCAGTGTGATACAGACTGTGATAGGGGGCAGTGTGATACAGAGTGTGATAGGGGACAGTGTGATACAGAGTGTGATAGGGGACAGTGTGATACAGAGTGTGATAGGGGACAGTGTGATAGAGTGTGATAGGGGACAGTGTGATACAGAGTGTGATAGGGGGCAGTGTGATACAGACTGTGATAGGGGGCAGTGTGATACAGAGTGTGATAGGAGGCAGTGTGATACAGAGTGTGATAGGGGACAGTGTGATACAGAGTGTGATAGGGGACAGTGTGATACAGAGTGTGATAGGGGACAGTGTTGTACAGAGTGTGATAGGGGACAGTGTGATACAGAGTGTGATAGGGGACAGTGTGATACAGAGTGTGATAGGGGGCAGTGTGATACAGAGTGTGATAGGGGGCAGTGTGATACAGAGTGTGATAGGGGGCAGTGTGATACAGAGTGTGATAGGGGGCAGTGTGATACAGACTGTGATCGGGGGCAGAGTGATACAGACTGTGATAGGGGGCAGAGTGATACAGAGTGTGATAGGGGGCAGAGTGATACAGAGTGTGATCGGGGACAGTGTGATACAGAGTGTGATAGGGGGCAGTGTGATACAGAGTGTGATAGGGGGCAGAGTGATACAGACTGTGATCGGGGGCAGAGTGATACAGACTGTGATAGGGGGCAGAGTGATACAGACTGTGATAGGGGGCAGAGTGATACAGACTCTCGACTGTGATGGGCAGGGAGGCAGCAGGTGTTGAATTTGTGAGAGGGTGGGTGTCTGCTGTTGTGGCGACGGTGTTGAGGAGGGAGCGGACTGTGTTGGGTGTGTGATGTGGAGGGTGGTGGCCAGTTTTAGAAAATATTGGGGAAAATGGCATCTTGTGGTGGGACTGTAACAGGAAGGTTGCAGGCAATGTTGGGACTGCAATTGAGAGGGAGTTTCTGGTGCTTGGATTGTAATGGGAAAGGTGACGGCTGTCACTGGGACTGTAATGGGGAAGTGGCAGCCGGTGTTGTGACTTTAATGAGGACGGTGCAGCCTGTTTTGGGACTTTCATGGGTCGTGAATGACCAATGTTGGGCTTGTAATGGTTAGTGTGGCAGCCAATGTTGGGACTGTAGCTTGGGGATGGAGCAGCTGGTGTTGAGACTGTCATGGGGAGGGTGGCGGCTGGAGTTGGGGCTCTAATGGGGAGAGTGGTTGCCGATTGTAGGACAATTATAGGGAAGTTGGCGGCCGGTGATGTGACTGTAATGGGGTGGGTGGTGAATTGTGTTGGAACTGTCATGGGGCTGGTGGTTGCATTTGTTGGGACTATAATGGGGAGCGAGCAGATGTGTTGGGGTTGTAATGGGGAGGGTTACGGCTAGTGTTGTGACTGCAATGGGTAGGGTGGTTGCAGGTGTTTGGACTGAAATGGGGAGCAAGCGGCCAGTGTTGTGAATGTAATGGGGAGCAGACTGTGTTGGGAACGCAATGGGGAGGGTCGTTGCAGGTGTTGTGATTCTCATGGGGAGCGAGTGGATATGTTGGGATTGTAATGGGGAGGGTGGCACACTGTGTTTGGACTGTAATGGGGAGGGTGGTTGCCGATGTTGGAACTGTAATGGGGATGGTGCAGCCAGTGTTGATACTGTAATGGGGATGCAGTGGCTGGTGTTCATACTGTAATGGGGAGTGAGCAATTGGTGTTGGCACAGTAATGCAGAGAGTGTCAGCCAGTGTTGGGAGTGCAATGGTGAGGTTGGCGGCCAGCGTTGGCACTGTAGTGCGGAGGGAGAGGCCACTTTTTGGACTGTAATGGGCAGGGACTGATCAATGTTGGTATGCATAGTGTGGCAGCCGACGTTGGGACTTTATTTAATTCGGGTGGCAACCAGTGTTGGGTCTCTAATGGGGAGGGAATGGATGTTGCTGGGACTGCAATGCAGATGATGGCAGCTGATGTTGGGACTGTAATGGGTTGGTTGACAACCACCGTTGGGTCTACAATGTGTTGGGATTGTAATAAGTAAGGAGTGGCTGGCATTTGTACTGTAACGGGGAAGATGGCGGCCAGTGTTATGACTATAATGGGGAGGAAACGCCAAGTGCTTGGACTGTAATGGGTAGTGAGTGACCGATGTTGTGACTGTAATGGGTAGTGTGACAACCAGTGTTGGGACTTTAATGGTTAGGATGGCAGCCGGTGTTGGGACTGTTATGGGGAAGGAGCAGCTCGTGTTGGGACTGTAATGGGGAGGGCGCCGGCTGGAGTTGGGACTGCAATGGGGAGAATGGCGGCCGGTGATAGGACAATAATGGGGAAGGTAGTGGCTGGTGATGTGACTGTAAACGGGAAGGTGGCGACTGCCGTTTGGATTGCAATGGGGAGAGTGGCAGACTGTGTTGGGTCTGTCATGGGGAGGGTGGTTGCATTTGTTGGGACTACAATGGGGACGAAGCGGATGTGTTGCGGCTATAATGGGAGAGAGGTTGCAGGTGTTGGGTCTGTAATGGGGAGCGAGCGGCCAGTGTTTTGACTGTAATGGAGAGGGTGGCAGCCTGTGTTGGGATGTAACGGGGAGGGTGGTTGCAGGTGTTGGGACTGTAATAGGGAGGGATTAGCCAGTGTTGGGACTGTAATGGGGAGAGAATGGCTGGTGTTGGAACTGTAATGGGGAAAGAGCGGCCAGTGTTGGGATGATAATGGGAGGGAGGAACCAGTGTTGGGACTGTAATGGGGAGAGGCCATTGTTGGGACTGCAATGAGGGAGTGGCCGGTGTTGGGACTGTAATGAGGGTGGCATCCGATGTTGTAACAGTAATGGGGTGGGGGTGGCAGCTGGTGTTGAGACTGCAAGGGTTGGGTGCGGCTGGAATTGTGACACTAATGGAGAGGGTGCTGCTGGTGTTGGGACTGTAATGAGAAGAGAGCAGCTGGTATTCGGACTATAACACAGAGTCGTGGCCGTTGTTGGGACTGTACTGGAGAGGGTGTCCTCCGATGTTCGACTGCAATGGGGAGGGTGTTGGCCATTGTTGAGACTGCAATGGGTGGGAGTGGCTGGTGTTAGGACTGTAATGTGGAGTGGCGGCCGTTGTTGAGACTGTAATATGGAGGTTGTCAGCCGGTGTTGGAACTATAATGGGGAAGGTGGTGGCTGGTGTTAATACTGTAATGGTTGGGAACAGACGGTGCTGGAACTGTAATACAGAGTGAAGGCTGTTGCTGGTACCGTAATCGGGAAGTTGTCGGTCATTGTTTTGACTATAATGTGGAATGTGGCGACCCTTGTTGGGACTGTAATGGGAAGGGAGCAGCTGGTGTTGTGATTATAATGGTGAGGGAGCGGCCCATGTTGTGACCGTCATGGGGAGGGTGGCGGCCAGCGGTGGGGCTGTAATGGGGAGGGTGGCGGCCAGCGGTGGGGCTGTAATGGGGCGGGTGGCGGCCAGCGGTGGGGCTGTAATGGGGCGGGTGGCGGCCAGCGGTGGGGCTGTCATGGGGAGGGTGGCGGCCAGCGGTGGGGCTGTCATGGGGAGGGTGGCGGCCAGCGGTGGGGCTGTAATGGGGAGGATGGCGGCCAGCGGTGGGGCTGTAATGGGGAGGGTGGCGGCCAGCGTTTGGAGATGGAATGATAGTGTTGGCTATGTGGCGATCAAAGGGAGACAAGCTCTCACCATTATCAACACTCTGGGATATTAAATGTAGAACTGCATCAACAGATTCTCCTGGGAGGATGGATGGAGAGTAGCTGGGCCCCTGTCTGAAAATGTCATCATATTATTTCAGAGAATATGTGGGCAGATGGGGATACAGGCAGCACACACGGGCAGAGAGTGGGAAAAGCAGCTTATGCACGCGGGCAGAGGGGGTACGGACAGCACACACGGGCAGAGGGGGGTACGGACAGCATGCGGGCAGAGGGGGGTACGGACAGCATGCGGGCAGAGGGGGGTACGGACAGCACGCGGGCAGAGGGGGGTACGGACAGCATGCGGGCAGAGGGGGGTACGGACAGCATGCGGGCAGAGGGGGGTACGGACAGCACGCGGGCAGAGGGGGGTACGGACAGCACGCGGGCAGAGGGGGGTACGGACAGCACGCGGGCAGAGGGGGGTACGGACAGCATGCGGGCAGAGGGGGGTACGGACAGCACGCGGGCAGAGGGGGGTACGGACAGCACGCGGGCAGAGGGGGGTACGGACAGCACGCGGGCAGAGGGGGGTACGGACAGCACGCGGGCAGAGGGGGGTACGGACAGCACGCGGGCAGAGGGGGGTACGGACAGCATGCGGGCAGAGGGGGTACGGACAGCATGCGGGCAGAGGGGGGTACGGACAGCACGCGGGCAGAGGGGGGTACGGACAGCACGCGGGCAGAGGGGGGTACGGACAGCATGCGGGCAGAGGGGGTACGGACAGCATGCGGGCAGAGGGGGGTACGGACAGCACGCGGGCAGAGGGGGGTACGGACAGCACGCGGGCAGAGGGGGGTACGGACAGCACGCGGGCAGAGGGGGGTACGGACAGCATGCGGGCAGAGGGGGGTACGGACAGCATGCGGGCAGAGGGGGGTACGGACAGCATGCGGGCAGAGGGGGGTACGGACAGCATGCGGGCAGAGGGGGGTACGGACAGCACGCGGGCAGAGGGGGGTACGGACAGCATGCGGGCAGAGGGGGGTACGGACAGCATGCGGGCAGAGGGGGGTACGGACAGCATGCGGGCAGAGGGGGGTACGGACAGCATGCGGGCAGAGGGGGGTACGGACAGCACACGGGCAGAGGGGGGTACGGACAGCATGCGGGCAGAGGGGGCAGCACAGGTGGCACAAATGGGGGTGCAGCCTCTGTCCAAACACCCGGGACACCAGCTGCACTCTCCCTTTGTTTAATTGTGTGTTGATTACAAATTACGTATAAGAATGTTGAAAATCAGGAGGGGTTTTGATCGAGTAAATGAGGAGAAAGTGTTTCCAGTGGCAGAAGGGTCGGTAACCAGAGGATAGAGATTTAAGGTGATCGGCAAAAGAACCAGGATGAGGAGAATGTTTTTTTACACAGTGAGTTATTACAGTCTGGAATTCAGTTATGGGGAAAGAACAGGGCAGTGGGACTAATTGGAGAGCTCTTTCAAGGAGCCGGTAGAGGCCCGCTGGGTCGAATGGCCTCCTCTGTGCTGTAAGATTCTACCATTCTTCAAAAGTGACTCAATATTCCAAATTCAGGGCTGAGAACTTTGGCAATGTGAGAGAGAGAGCGAAACAGAGAGAGAGAGAGCGAAACAGAGAGAGAGAGAGCGAAACAGAGAGAGAGAGAGCGAAACAGAGAGAGAGAGAGCGAAACAGAGAGAGAGAGAGCGAAACAGAGAGAGAGAGAGCGAAACAGAGAGAGAGAGAGCGAAACAGAGAGAGAGAGAGCGAAACAGAGAGAGAGAGAGCGAAACAGAGAGAGAGAGAGCGAAACAGAGAGAGAGAGAGCGAAACAGAGAGAGAGAGAGCGAAACAGAGAGAGAGAGAGCGAAACAGAGAGAGAGAGAGCGAAACAGAGAGAGAGAGCGAAACAGAGAGAGAGAGAGCGAAACAGAGAGAGAGAGAGCGAAACAGAGAGAGAGAGAGCGAAACAGAGAGAGAGAGAGCGAAACAGAGAGAGAGAGAGCGAAACAGAGAGAGAGAGAGCGAAACAGAGAGAGAGAGAGCGAAACAGAGAGAGAGAGAGCGAAACAGAGAGAGAGAGCGAAACAGAGAGAGAGAGCGACAGAGAGAGAGCGACAGAGAGAGAGCGACAGAGAGAGAGCGACAGAGAGAGAGCGACAGAGAGAGAGCGACAGAGAGAGAGCGACAGAGAGAGAGCCCGACAGAGAGCGAGAGAGAGAGAGAGAGCGACAGAGAGAGAGCGACAGAGAGAGAGCGACAGAGAGAGAGCGACAGAGAGAGAGCGACAGAGAGAGAGCGACAGAGAGAGAGCGACAGAGAGAGAGAGAGCCCGACAGAGAGAGAGAGAGAGAGAGCCCGACAGAGAGAGAGAGAGAGAGCCCGACAGAGAGAGAGAGAGAGAGCCCGACAGAGAGAGAGAGAGCCCGACAGAGAGAGAGAGAGCCCGACAGAGAGAGAGAGAGCCCGACAGAGAGAGAGAGAGACCGACAGAGAGAGAGAGAGCCCGACAGAGAGAGAGAGAGAGAGAGAGCCCGACAGAGAGAGAGAGAGCCCGACAGAGAGAGAGAGAGACCGACAGAGAGAGAGAGAGACCGACAGAGAGAGAGAGAGACCGACAGAGAGAGAGAGAGAGAGAGAGCCCGACAGAGAGAGAGAGAGAGAGCCCGACAGAGAGAGAGAGAGAGAGAGACAGAGAGAGAGAGAGAGAGCCCGACAGAGAGAGAGAGAGAGAGCCCGACAGAGAGAGAGAGAGAGAGCCCGACAGAGAGAGAGAGAGCCCGACAGAGAGAGAGAGAGCCCGACAGAGAGAGAGAGAGCCCGACAGAGAGAGAGAGAGAGAGAGACCGACAGAGAGAGAGAGAGAGAGAGACCGACAGAGAGAGAGAGAGAGAGAGACCGACAGAGAGAGAGAGAGAGAGATAGACCGACAGAGAGAGAGAGAGATAGACCGACAGAGAGAGAGAGAGAGAGACCGACAGAGAGAGATAGACCGACAGAGAGAGAGAGAGATAGACCGACAGAGAGAGAGAGAGAGAGCGACCGACAGAGAGAGAGATAGACCGACAGAGAGAGAGAGAGATAGACCGACAGAGAGAGAGAGAGAGAGACCGACAGAGAGAGATAGACCGACAGAGAGAGATAGACCGACAGAGAGAGAGAGAGATAGACCGACAGAGAGAGAGAGAGAGAGACCGACAGAGAGAGAGAGAGAGAGACCGACAGAGAGAGAGAGAGATAGACCGACAGAGAGAGAGAGAGATAGACCGACAGAGAGAGAGAGAGATAGACCGACAGAGACACAGAGAGAGCGACAGAGAGAGAGAGAGCGACAGAGAGAGAGAGAGCGACAGAGAGAGAGAGAGCGACAGAGAGAGAGAGAGCGACAGAGAGAGAGAGAGCGACAGAGAGAGAGAGAGCGACAGAGAGAGAGAGAGCGACAGAGAGAGAGAGACCGACAGAGAGAGAGAGACCGACAGAGAGAGAGAGACCGACAGAGAGAGAGAGACCGACAGAGAGAGAGAGACCGACAGAGAGAGAGAGACCGACAGAGAGAGAGAGCCCGACAGAGAGAGAGAGACCGACAGAGAGAGAGAGACCGACAGAGAGAGAGAGACCGACAGAGAGAGAGAGAGACCGACAGAGAGAGAGAGAGAGAGAGAGCCCGACAGAGAGAGCCCGACAGAGAGAGCCCGACAGAGAGAGCCCGACAGAGAGAGCCCGACAGAGAGAGACCGACAGAGAGAGACCGACAGAGAGAGACCGACAGAGAGAGACCGACAGAGAGAGACCGACAGAGAGAGACCGACAGAGAGAGACCGACAGAGAGAGACCGACAGAGAGAGACCGACAGAGAGAGACCGACAGAGACACAGAGAGAGCGACAGAGAGAGAGAGACCGACAGAGAGAGAGAGAGCGACAGAGAGAGAGAGAGCGACAGAGAGAGAGAGACCGACAGAGAGAGACCGACAGAGAGAGACCGACAGAGAGAGACCGACAGAGAGAGAGAGAGAGACCGACAGAGAGAGAGAGAGAGAGACCGACAGAGAGAGAGAGAGAGACCGACAGAGAGAGAGAGAGAGACCGACAGAGAGAGAGAGAGAGACCGACAGAGAGAGAGAGAGAGACCGACAGAGAGAGAGAGAGAGAGAGCCCGACAGAGAGAGAGAGAGAGACCGACAGAGAGAGAGAGAGAGACCGACAGAGAGAGAGAGCGGGCGGTGGGTGTTATGTGAGGTGAGTGGGGAGGGTTGGGGCGAGTGTGTGGGGTGGGAGTGAGGGCGGGGGGGAGGGTGCAGTGAGTGGGGGTGTGTATAAGGGTGGGGGGGGGGGGGGGGGGTGTGAGTCCCCTTGTCCTCGGCTTCGGCCCCCTGTCCCTTGACCCCTGTCCCTTGACCCCGGCCCCCTGTCCCTTGACCCCTGTCCCCGGCCCCCTGTCCCTTGACCCCGGCCCCCTGTCCCAGGCCCCCTGTCCCTCTGCTCCTCGGTCCCCGGCCCCCTGTCCCCCGGCCCCCTGTCCCTCTGCTCCTCGGTCCCCGGCCCCCTGTCCCCCGGCCCCCTGTCCCTCTGCTCCTCGGTCCCCGGCCCCCTGTCCCCCGGCCCCCTGTCCCCGGCCCCCTGTCCCCGTCCCCCTGTCCCAGGCCCCCTGTCCCTTGACCCCTGTCCCCGGTCCCGGCCCCCCGCCCCCGGACTGCACGCTGACACCGGCTCCGTGTTTTACACCATTTATTGTTATTTGACCGTGAACACGCGCCCGGCCCCGGGTCCCAGTGTCCCCCAGACCGGGGGGTCCCCGCTCCCCGCCTCAGCTCCGGCCTCGGGGCGGGCAAGGGGGCCGGGCCGGGCCGGGCCAAGCACCGCGCGTCAGGGTGCCCGGTCCCGCACCGCCTAACCCGGGGAGGGCGACACCGGCCCCGGGCACCCTCCCCTTCCCCAATGAGCAGCCGCCGCGGCCCCCGCTCCGAGTCCGGGCCGGTGAGGTAGATGGGCCGGAGCCGACAGTAAAGCAACGGGCGGGCCTCGGGCCTACAGTGTGTGTGTGTGTGTTGGGCGGGGAGGGAGGCCCGGTCCTGAGCCTCGGGGGGTCCGCAGTGCCCGGGCCCGGGCCTCACCGGCCGCCGCTCGCCCCGTACTTGGCCTTGGTGATGAGGTAGAGCACGATGTCCTGGTGGCCGCCGAAGGCCGCGATGTGCAGCGCGCTCCAGCCGTCGCGGTTCGCCAGGCGGATGTCGGCGCCGAACTTGACGAGCAGTTTGACGAGCTCCAGGTTGCCGGCGGTCACCGACTGGTGGAGCGCCGTCTGGCCCTCGGGCCCGAACGAGTTGACGTTGAAGTGACAGTCGGTCATGTTCTGGAGCAGCGACTGCAGCTCCCGCGTGTTGCCGCGTCTCACCGCCTCCTGGAAGATGCGCTGCGGGGCGGCGGCCGGAGACACCTCGGCCTGGCTCATGGCCCCCGCCTCCCGGGTGCCGCCCGCTCTACGGCCCGGCGCCTGCTCGCTCGCTCCCTCCCTCCCTCCCGGTGGCCGGAGGAGCCGCGGCCCGGTCAATCGGTATCCAGGCCGGCCCGTGCCCGTATCCCGGAGCCCGGCCGGTCGGTCGGTCGGTGTCCCGCCGCCGCGGGGAAGGTGCCCTGTGGGGCGGTATCTCGGTGCCTGGTTCTCGGTGTCCCGATGGATCGGTGCTCGGTATCCCGGTTGCTCGGTCCCTGTGTCTCGGTGTCCCCGGTATCCCGGTTGCTCGGTGTCCCGGTGTCCCCGGTTGCTCGGTGTCCCCGGTTCCCCGGTGTCCCCGGTTGCTCGGTGTCCCCGGTTGCTCGGTGTCCCGGTGTCCCCGGTGTCCCCGGTTGCTCGGTATCCCGGTGTCCCCGGTTCCCCGGTTGCTCGGTGTCCCCGGTTGCTCGGTCCCTGTGTCCCGGTGTCCCCGGTTGCTCGGTATCCCGGTGTCCCCGGTTGCTCGGTATCCCGGTGTCCCCGGTTGCTCGGTATCCCGGTGTCCCCGGTTGCTCGGTATCCCGGTGTCCCCGGTTGCTCGGTCCCGGTTGCTCGGTGTCCCCGGTTGCTCGGTCCCGGTTGCTCGGTGTCCCCGGTTGCTCGGCCCCTGTGTCTCGGTGTCCCGGTTGCTCGGTGTCCCCGGTTGCTCGGCCCCTGTGTCTCGGTGTCCCGGTTGCTCGGTGTCCCCGGTTGCTCGGTGTCCCGGTTGCTCGGTGTCCCCGGTTGCTCGGTGTCCCCGGTTGCTCGGTGTCCCCGGTTGCTCGGCCCCTGTGTCTCGGTGGCCCCGGTTGCTCGGTGTCCCGGTTGCTCGGTGTCCCCGGTTGCTCGGTGTCCCCGGTTGCTCGGTGTCCCCGGTATCCCGGTTGCTCGGTGTCCCCGGTTGCTCGGTGTCCCCGGTTGCTCGGTCCCTGTGTCCCCGGTGTCCCGGTTGCTCGGTGTCCCCGGTTGCTCGGTGTCCCCGGTTGCTCGGTGTCCCGGTTGCTCGGTGTCCCGGTGCGGGCCGGCCCTCGCTCCGCGGTCCTCCGCTGCCCTTGTCTCTGGTCCGCTGCCGCCCCGCCGCCGCTGCTTTTGACCCGCGAGCGCTGATATTACCATGACAATGGAACGCTGCCTGTCTCGGTATTCCACACAGCCGGCCAATGGGGCGGCGCCGCCCATCCCCCCATCACATGGATTGGCTGAGGCCCCACGTGGAGCAGGGGCGGGGCTGTCACCCTGTGACACTAGGGGCGGGGCTCCCGTTAATTCATTAAAATTCTAGAGCGTGGGAACCAGGAGAGGAAATCTTCCCAGAGAGAAATACACAGAAACACAGAGAGATATTCAGATACTCAGAGAAACTCTGAAATATTCAGATACTCAGAGAGATTCAGAGATATTCAGATACTCAGGGATATTCAGATATATTCAGATACTCAGAGATAATCAGAGATATTCAGATAATCAGAGATATTCTGAGATATTCAGATTCTCAGTGATATTCAGAGATATTCAGATGAACAGATATTCAGATACTCAGAGATATTCAGCAATATCCAGATACACAGAGATATTTAGCGATATTCGGATAGTTCGAGATATTCAGAGATATTCAGAGATATTCTGATATGCAGAGATATTCAGAGATATTCAGATACTCAGAGATATTCAGAGATATTCAGATACTCATAGATATTCAGATACTCAGATACTCAGAGATATTCAGATACTCAGAGATATTCAGATACTCAGAGATATTCAGAGATGTTGAGATCCTCATAGATATTCAGAAACTCAGAGATATTCAGATATATTCAGATACTCAGGGATAATCAGAGATATTCAGATACTCAGAGATATTCAGATACACAGAGATATTCATAGATATTCAGATACACAGAGATATTCAGACACACAGAGATATTCATAGATATTCAGATACACAGAGATATTCAGACACACAGAGATATTCATAGATATTCAGATAAACAGAGATATTCAGAGATATTCAGATACACAGAGATATTCAGAGATCTTCAGATACACAGAGATATTCAGACACACAGAGATATTCAGAGATATTCAGAAACTCAGAGATATTCAGATACACAGAGATATTCAGACACACAGAGATATTCAGATACACAGAGATATTCAGAGATATTCAGATACACAGAGATATTCAGATACACAGAGACATTCAGAGATATTCAGATACTCAGAGATATTCAGATATATTCAGATACTCAGGGATATTCAGAGATATTCAGATACTCAGAGATATTCAGATATATTCAGAGATATTCAGATACTCATAGATATTCAGAGACATTCAGATACTCAGAGATATTCTGATACACAGAGATATTCGGAGATATTCAGATACTCAGAGATATTCAGAGATATTCAGATACACAGAGAAACTCTGAAATATTCAGATATTCAGATATATTCAGATACTCGGAGATATTCAGAGATATTCAAATACTCAGGGATATTCAGAGATATTCAGAAACTCAGAGATATTCAGATATATTCAGATACTCAGTGATTTAAGAGATATTCAGATACTCCGAGATATTCAGAGATAATCAGATACACAGATATTCAGAGATATTTAGATAAACAGAGATATTCAGAGACATTCTGATACGCAGAGATATTCAGATACTCAGAGATATTCAGAGATGTTGAGATACTCATAGATATTCAGAAACTCAGAAATATTCACATATATTCAGATACTCAGGGATAATCAGAGATATTCAGATAATCAGAGATATTCTGAGATATTCAGATTCTCAGTGATATTCAGAGATATTCAGATGAACAGATATTCAGATACTCAGAGATATTCAGCAATATCCAGATACACAGAGATATTTAGCGATATTCGGATAGTTCGAGATATTCAGAGATATTCAGAGATATTCTGATATGCAGAGATATTCAGAGATATTCAGATACTCAGAGATATTCAGAGATATTCAGATACTCATAGATATTCAGATACTCAGATACTCAGAGATATTCAGATACTCAGAGATATTCAGATACTCAGAGATATTCAGAGATGTTGAGATCCTCATAGATATTCAGAAACTCAGAGATATTCAGATATATTCAGATACTCAGGGATAATCAGAGATATTCAGATACTCAGAGATATTCAGATACACAGAGATATTCATAGATATTCAGATACACAGAGATATTCAGACACACAGAGATATTCATAGATATTCAGATACACAGAGATATTCAGACACACAGAGATATTCATAGATATTCAGATAAACAGAGATATTCAGAGATATTCAGATACACAGAGATATTCAGAGATCTTCAGATACACAGAGATATTCAGACACACAGAGATATTCAGAGATATTCAGAAACTCAGAGATATTCAGATACACAGAGATATTCAGACACACAGAGATATTCAGATACACAGAGATATTCAGAGATATTCAGATACACAGAGATATTCAGATACACAGAGACATTCAGAGATATTCAGATACTCAGAGATATTCAGATATATTGAGATACTCAGGGATATTCAGAGATATTCAGATACTCAGAGATATTCAGATATATTCAGATACTCAGGGATATTCAGAGATATTCAGATACTGAGAGATATTCAGAGATATCCAGATACGCATAGATATTCTGAGATATTCAAATTCTCAGAGATATTCAGACACTCAGAGAAACTCTGAAATATTCAGATACTCAGAGATATTCAGATACTAAGAGATATTCTGATACACAGAGATATTCAGAGATATTCAGATACACATTGATATTCAGAGATATTCAGATCGTAAGAGATGCTCAGAGATGTTCAGATATATTCAGATACTCAGAGATATTCAGAGACATTCAAATACTCAGAGATATTCAGATACTCAGAGATATTCAGAGACATTCAGATACTCAGAGATATTCAGAGATATTCAGATACTCATAGATATTCAGAGATATTCAGATACTCAGAGATATTCAGATACACAGAGATATTTAGCGATATTCGGATACTTAGAGATATTCAGAGATATTCAGATATAAAGAGATTTTCAGAGATAGTCTGATACTCAGATATTCAGAGATATTCAGATACTCATAGATATTCAGAAACTCAGAGATATTCAGATATATTCAGATACTCAGGGATATTCAGATACACAGAGATATTTAGCGATATTCGGATACTTAGAGATATTCAGAGATATAAGATATACAGAGATTTTCAGAGATAGTCTGATGCTCGGAGATAGTCAGTGATATTCAGATACTCAGAGATATTGGGGGATTGTCAGAGATTTTCAGATACACAGAGACATTCAGAGATATTCAGATACTCAGAGGTATTCAGAAACTCAGAGATATTCAGATATATTCAGATACTCAGGGATATTCAGAGATATTCAGATACACAGATATTCAGAGATATTCAGATAAACAGAGATATTCAGAGATACAGAGATATTCAGAGACATTCAGATACTCAGAGATATTCAGATATATTCAGATACTCAGAGATATTCAGATATATTCAGAGACACAGCTATTCAGAAATGTAGAGATATTCAGAGCTATTCAGAAACTCAGAGATATTCAGACATATTCTGATACGCAGAGATATTCAGAGATATTCAGATTCTTAGTGATATTCAGAGATATTCAGATGAAGAGATATTCAGAGACACAGAGATATTCAGAGACATTCAAATACTCAGAGATATTCAGAGATATTCAGATACTCAGAGATATTCAGATATATTCAGATACTCAGGGATAATCAGAGATATTCAGATACTCAGAGATATTCAGATACACAGAGATATTCAGACACACAGAGATATTCATAGATATTCAGATACACAGAGATATTCAGACACACAGAGATATTCATAGATATTCAGATAAACAGAGATATTCAGAGATATTCAGATACACAGAGATATTCAGAGATCTTCAGATACACAGAGATATTCAGACACACAGAGATATTCAGAGATATTCAGAAACTCAGAGATATTCAGATACACAGAGATATTCAGGCACACAGAGATATTCAGATACACAGAGATATTCAGAGATATTCAGATACACAGAGATATTCAGATACACAGAGACATTCAGAGATATTCAGATACTCAGAGATATTCAGATATATTCAGATACTCAGGGATATTCAGAGATATTCAGATACTCAGAGATATTCAGATATATTCAGATACTCAGGGATATTCAGAGATATTCAGATACTGAGAGATATTCAGAGATATCCAGATACGCATAGATATTCTGAGATATTCAAATTCTCAGAGATATTCAGACACTCAGAGAAACTCTGAAATATTCAGATACTCAGAGATATTCAGATACTAAGAGATATTCTGATACACAGAGATATTCAGAGATATTCAGATACACATTGATATTCAGAGATATTCAGATCGTAAGAGATGCTCAGAGATGTTCAGATATATTCAGATACTCAGAGATATTCAGAGACATTCAAATACTCAGAGATATTCAGATACTCAGAGATATTCAGAGACATTCAGATACTCAGAGATATTCAGAGATATTCAGATACTCATAGATATTCAGAGATATTCAGATACTCAGAGATATTCAGATACACAGAGATATTTAGCGATATTCGGATACTTAGAGATATTCAGAGATATTCAGATATAAAGAGATTTTCAGAGATAGTCTGATACTCAGATATTCAGAGATATTCAGATACTCATAGATATTCAGAAACTCAGAGATATTCAGATATATTCAGATACTCAGGGATATTCAGATACACAGAGATATTTAGCGATATTCGGATACTTAGAGATATTCAGAGATATAAGATATACAGAGATTTTCAGAGATAGTCTGATGCTCGGAGATAGTCAGTGATATTCAGATACTCAGAGATATTGGGGGATTGTCAGAGATTTTCAGATACACAGAGACATTCAGAGATATTCAGATACTCAGAGGTATTCAGAAACTCAGAGATATTCAGATATATTCAGATACTCAGGGATATTCAGAGATATTCAGATACACAGATATTCAGAGATATTCAGATAAACAGAGATATTCAGAGATACAGAGATATTCAGAGACATTCAGATACTCAGAGATATTCAGATATATTCAGATACTCAGAGATATTCAGATATATTCAGAGACACAGCTATTCAGAAATGTAGAGATATTCAGAGCTATTCAGAAACTCAGAGATATTCAGACATATTCTGATACGCAGAGATATTCAGAGATATTCAGATTCTTAGTGATATTCAGAGATATTCAGATGAAGAGATATTCAGAGACACAGAGATATTCAGAGACATTCAAATACTCAGAGATATTCAGAGATATTCAGATACTCAGAGATATTCAGATATATTCAGATACTCAGGGATAATCAGAGATATTCAGATACTCAGAGATATTCAGATACACAGAGATATTCAGACACACAGAGATATTCATAGATATTCAGATACACAGAGATATTCAGACACACAGAGATATTCATAGATATTCAGATAAACAGAGATATTCAGAGATATTCAGATACACAGAGATATTCAGAGATCTTCAGATACACAGAGATATTCAGACACACAGAGATATTCAGAGATATTCAGAAACTCAGAGATATTCAGATACACAGAGATATTCAGACACACAGAGATATTCAGATACACAGAGATATTCAGAGATATTCAGATACACAGAGATATTCAGATACACAGAGACATTCAGAGATATTCAGATACTCAGAGATATTCAGATATATTGAGATACTCAGGGATATTCAGAGATATTCAGATACTCAGAGATATTCAGATATATTCAGATACTCAGGGATATTCAGAGATATTCAGATACTGAGAGATATTCAGAGATATCCAGATACGCATAGATATTCTGAGATATTCAAATTCTCAGAGATATTCAGACACTCAGAGAAACTCTGAAATATTCAGATACTCAGAGATATTCAGATACTAAGAGATATTCTGATACACAGAGATATTCAGAGATATTCAGATACACATTGATATTCAGAGATATTCAGATCGTAAGAGATGCTCAGAGATGTTCAGATATATTCAGATACTCAGAGATATTCAGAGACATTCAAATACTCAGAGATATTCAGATACTCAGAGATATTCAGAGACATTCAGATACTCAGAGATATTCAGAGATATTCAGATACTCATAGATATTCAGAGATATTCAGATACTCAGAGATATTCAGATACACAGAGATATTTAGCGATATTCGGATACTTAGAGATATTCAGAGATATTCAGATATAAAGAGATTTTCAGAGATAGTCTGATACTCAGATATTCAGAGATATTCAGATACTCATAGATATTCAGAAACTCAGAGATATTCAGATATATTCAGATACTCAGGGATATTCAGATACACAGAGATATTTAGCGATATTCGGATACTTAGAGATATTCAGAGATATAAGATATACAGAGATTTTCAGAGATAGTCTGATGCTCGGAGATAGTCAGTGATATTCAGATACTCAGAGATATTGGGGGATTGTCAGAGATTTTCAGATACACAGAGACATTCAGAGATATTCAGATACTCAGAGGTATTCAGAAACTCAGAGATATTCAGATATATTCAGATACTCAGGGATATTCAGAGATATTCAGATACACAGATATTCAGAGATATTCAGATAAACAGAGATATTCAGAGATACAGAGATATTCAGAGACATTCAGATACTCAGAGATATTCAGATATATTCAGATACTCAGAGATATTCAGATATATTCAGAGACACAGCTATTCAGAAATGTAGAGATATTCAGAGCTATTCAGAAACTCAGAGATATTCAGACATATTCTGATACGCAGAGATATTCAGAGATATTCAGATTCTTAGTGATATTCAGAGATATTCAGATGAAGAGATATTCAGAGACACAGAGATATTCAGAGACATTCAAATACTCAGAGATATTCAGAGATATTCAGATACTCAGAGATATTCAGATATATTCAGATACTCAGGGATAATCAGAGATATTCAGATACTCAGAGATATTCAGATACACAGAGATATTCAGACACACAGAGATATTCATAGATATTCAGATACACAGAGATATTCAGACACACAGAGATATTCATAGATATTCAGATAAACAGAGATATTCAGAGATATTCAGATACACAGAGATATTCAGAGATCTTCAGATACACAGAGATATTCAGACACACAGAGATATTCAGAGATATTCAGAAACTCAGAGATATTCAGATACACAGAGATATTCAGGCACACAGAGATATTCAGATACACAGAGATATTCAGAGATATTCAGATACACAGAGATATTCAGATACACAGAGACATTCAGAGATATTCAGATACTCAGAGATATTCAGATATATTCAGATACTCAGGGATATTCAGAGATATTCAGATACTCAGAGATATTCAGATATATTCAGATACTCAGGGATATTCAGAGATATTCAGATACTGAGAGATATTCAGAGATATCCAGATACGCATAGATATTCTGAGATATTCAAATTCTCAGAGATATTCAGACACTCAGAGAAACTCTGAAATATTCAGATACTCAGAGATATTCAGATACTAAGAGATATTCTGATACACAGAGATATTCAGAGATATTCAGATACACATTGATATTCAGAGATATTCAGATCGTAAGAGATGCTCAGAGATGTTCAGATATATTCAGATACTCAGAGATATTCAGAGACATTCAAATACTCAGAGATATTCAGATACTCAGAGATATTCAGAGACATTCAGATACTCAGAGATATTCAGAGATATTCAGATACTCATAGATATTCAGAGATATTCAGATACTCAGAGATATTCAGATACACAGAGATATTTAGCGATATTCGGATACTTAGAGATATTCAGAGATATTCAGATATAAAGAGATTTTCAGAGATAGTCTGATACTCAGATATTCAGAGATATTCAGATACTCATAGATATTCAGAAACTCAGAGATATTCAGATATATTCAGATACTCAGGGATATTCAGATACACAGAGATATTTAGCGATATTCGGATACTTAGAGATATTCAGAGATATAAGATATACAGAGATTTTCAGAGATAGTCTGATGCTCGGAGATAGTCAGTGATATTCAGATACTCAGAGATATTGGGGGATTGTCAGAGATTTTCAGATACACAGAGACATTCAGAGATATTCAGATACTCAGAGGTATTCAGAAACTCAGAGATATTCAGATATATTCAGATACTCAGGGATATTCAGAGATATTCAGATACACAGATATTCAGAGATATTCAGATAAACAGAGATATTCAGAGATACAGAGATATTCAGAGACATTCAGATACTCAGAGATATTCAGATATATTCAGATACTCAGAGATATTCAGATATATTCAGAGACACAGCTATTCAGAAATGTAGAGATATTCAGAGCTATTCAGAAACTCAGAGATATTCAGACATATTCTGATACGCAGAGATATTCAGAGATATTCAGATTCTTAGTGATATTCAGAGATATTCAGATGAAGAGATATTCAGAGACACAGAGATATTCAGAGACATTCAAATACTCAGAGATATTCAGAGATATTCAGATACTCAGAGATATTCAGATATATTCAGATACTCAGGGATAATCAGAGATATTCAGATACTCAGAGATATTCAGATACACAGAGATATTCAGACACACAGAGATATTCATAGATATTCAGATACACAGAGATATTCAGACACACAGAGATATTCATAGATATTCAGATAAACAGAGATATTCAGAGATATTCAGATACACAGAGATATTCAGAGATCTTCAGATACACAGAGATATTCAGACACACAGAGATATTCAGAGATATTCAGAAACTCAGAGATATTCAGATACACAGAGATATTCAGACACACAGAGATATTCAGATACACAGAGATATTCAGAGATATTCAGATACACAGAGATATTCAGATACACAGAGACATTCAGAGATATTCAGATACTCAGAGATATTCAGATATATTGAGATACTCAGGGATATTCAGAGATATTCAGATACTCAGAGATATTCAGATATATTCAGATACTCAGGGATATTCAGAGATATTCAGATACTGAGAGATATTCAGAGATATCCAGATACGCATAGATATTCTGAGATATTCAAATTCTCAGAGATATTCAGACACTCAGAGAAACTCTGAAATATTCAGATACTCAGAGATATTCAGATACTAAGAGATATTCTGATACACAGAGATATTCAGAGATATTCAGATACACATTGATATTCAGAGATATTCAGATCGTAAGAGATGCTCAGAGATGTTCAGATATATTCAGATACTCAGAGATATTCAGAGACATTCAAATACTCAGAGATATTCAGATACTCAGAGATATTCAGAGACATTCAGATACTCAGAGATATTCAGAGATATTCAGATACTCATAGATATTCAGAGATATTCAGATACTCAGAGATATTCAGATACACAGAGATATTTAGCGATATTCGGATACTTAGAGATATTCAGAGATATTCAGATATAAAGAGATTTTCAGAGATAGTCTGATACTCAGATATTCAGAGATATTCAGATACTCATAGATATTCAGAAACTCAGAGATATTCAGATATATTCAGATACTCAGGGATATTCAGATACACAGAGATATTTAGCGATATTCGGATACTTAGAGATATTCAGAGATATAAGATATACAGAGATTTTCAGAGATAGTCTGATGCTCGGAGATAGTCAGTGATATTCAGATACTCAGAGATATTGGGGGATTGTCAGAGATTTTCAGATACACAGAGACATTCAGAGATATTCAGATACTCAGAGGTATTCAGAAACTCAGAGATATTCAGATATATTCAGATACTCAGGGATATTCAGAGATATTCAGATACACAGATATTCAGAGATATTCAGATAAACAGAGATATTCAGAGATACAGAGATATTCAGAGACATTCAGATACTCAGAGATATTCAGATATATTCAGATACTCAGAGATATTCAGATATATTCAGAGACACAGCTATTCAGAAATGTAGAGATATTCAGAGCTATTCAGAAACTCAGAGATATTCAGACATATTCTGATACGCAGAGATATTCAGAGATATTCAGATTCTTAGTGATATTCAGAGATATTCAGATGAAGAGATATTCAGAGACACAGAGATATTCAGAGACATTCAAATACTCAGAGATATTCAGAGATATTCAGATACTCAGAGATATTCAGATATATTCAGATACTCAGGGATAATCAGAGATATTCAGATACTCAGAGATATTCAGATACACAGAGATATTCAGACACACAGAGATATTCATAGATATTCAGATACACAGAGATATTCAGACACACAGAGATATTCATAGATATTCAGATAAACAGAGATATTCAGAGATATTCAGATACACAGAGATATTCAGAGATCTTCAGATACACAGAGATATTCAGACACACAGAGATATTCAGAGATATTCAGAAACTCAGAGATATTCAGATACACAGAGATATTCAGGCACACAGAGATATTCAGATACACAGAGATATTCAGAGATATTCAGATACACAGAGATATTCAGATACACAGAGACATTCAGAGATATTCAGATACTCAGAGATATTCAGATATATTCAGATACTCAGGGATATTCAGAGATATTCAGATACTCAGAGATATTCAGATATATTCAGATACTCAGGGATATTCAGAGATATTCAGATACTGAGAGATATTCAGAGATATCCAGATACGCATAGATATTCTGAGATATTCAAATTCTCAGAGATATTCAGACACTCAGAGAAACTCTGAAATATTCAGATACTCAGAGATATTCAGATACTAAGAGATATTCTGATACACAGAGATATTCAGAGATATTCAGATACACATTGATATTCAGAGATATTCAGATCGTAAGAGATGCTCAGAGATGTTCAGATATATTCAGATACTCAGAGATATTCAGAGACATTCAAATACTCAGAGATATTCAGATACTCAGAGATATTCAGAGACATTCAGATACTCAGAGATATTCAGAGATATTCAGATACTCATAGATATTCAGAGATATTCAGATACTCAGAGATATTCAGATACACAGAGATATTTAGCGATATTCGGATACTTAGAGATATTCAGAGATATTCAGATATAAAGAGATTTTCAGAGATAGTCTGATACTCAGATATTCAGAGATATTCAGATACTCATAGATATTCAGAAACTCAGAGATATTCAGATATATTCAGATACTCAGGGATATTCAGATACACAGAGATATTTAGCGATATTCGGATACTTAGAGATATTCAGAGATATAAGATATACAGAGATTTTCAGAGATAGTCTGATGCTCGGAGATAGTCAGTGATATTCAGATACTCAGAGATATTGGGGGATTGTCAGAGATTTTCAGATACACAGAGACATTCAGAGATATTCAGATACTCAGAGGTATTCAGAAACTCAGAGATATTCAGATATATTCAGATACTCAGGGATATTCAGAGATATTCAGATACACAGATATTCAGAGATATTCAGATAAACAGAGATATTCAGAGATACAGAGATATTCAGAGACATTCAGATACTCAGAGATATTCAGATATATTCAGATACTCAGAGATATTCAGATATATTCAGAGACACAGCTATTCAGAAATGTAGAGATATTCAGAGCTATTCAGAAACTCAGAGATATTCAGACATATTCTGATACGCAGAGATATTCAGAGATATTCAGATTCTTAGTGATATTCAGAGATATTCAGATGAAGAGATATTCAGAGACACAGAGATATTCAGAGACATTCAAATACTCAGAGATATTCAGAGATATTCAGATACTCAGAGATATTCAGATACATTCAGAGACACAGCTATTCAGAAATGTAGAGATATTCAGAGCTATTCAGAAACTCAGAGATATTCAGACATATTCTGATACGCAGAGATATTCAGAGATATTCAGATTCTTAGTGATATTCAGAGATATTCAGATGAAGAGATATTCAGAGACACAGAGATATTCAGAGACATTCAAATACTCAGAGATATTCAGAGATATTCAAATACTCAGAGATATTCAGATACTCAGAGATATTCAGATGCACAGAGATATTCAGAGATAGTCAGATATTCAGAGATATTCAGTTACACAGAGATATTTAGCGATATTCGGATAGTTAGAGATATTGCAAGATATTCAGATACTCAGAGATATTCAGATGCACAGAGATATTCAGATATATTCAGATACTCAGGGATATTCAGATACACAGAGATATTTAGCGATATTCGGATACTTAGAGATATTCAGAGATATAAGATATACAGAGATTTTCAGAGATAGTCTGATGCTCGGAGATAGTCAGTGATATTCAGATACTCAGAGATATTGGGGGATTGTCAGAGATTTTCAGATACACAGAGACATTCAGAGATATTCAGATACTCAGAGGTATTCAGAAACTCAGAGATATTCAGATATATTCAGATACTCAGGGATATTCAGAGATATTCAGATACACAGATATTCAGAGATATTCAGATAAACAGAGATATTCAGAGATACAGAGATATTCAGAGACATTCAGATACTCAGAGATATTCAGATATATTCAGATACTCAGAGATATTCAGATATATTCAGAGACACAGCTATTCAGAAATGTAGAGATATTCAGAGCTATTCAGAAACTCAGAGATATTCAGACATATTCTGATACGCAGAGATATTCAGAGATATTCAGATTCTTAGTGATATTCAGAGATATTCAGATGAAGAGATATTCAGAGACACAGAGATATTCAGAGACATTCAAATACTCAGAGATATTCAGAGATATTCAGATACTCAGAGATATTCAGATATATTCAGATACTCAGGGATAATCAGAGATATTCAGATACTCAGAGATATTCAGATACACAGAGATATTCAGACACACAGAGATATTCATAGATATTCAGATACACAGAGATATTCAGACACACAGAGATATTCATAGATATTCAGATAAACAGAGATATTCAGAGATATTCAGATACACAGAGATATTCAGAGATCTTCAGATACACAGAGATATTCAGACACACAGAGATATTCAGAGATATTCAGAAACTCAGAGATATTCAGATACACAGAGATATTCAGGCACACAGAGATATTCAGATACACAGAGATATTCAGAGATATTCAGATACACAGAGATATTCAGATACACAGAGACATTCAGAGATATTCAGATACTCAGAGATATTCAGATATATTCAGATACTCAGGGATATTCAGATACTCAGAGATATTCAGATATATTCAGATACTCAGGGATATTCAGAGATATTCAGATACTGAGAGATATTCAGAGATATCCAGATACGCATAGATATTCTGAGATATTCAAATTCTCAGAGATATTCAGACACTCAGAGAAACTCTGAAATATTCAGATACTCAGAGATATTCAGATACTAAGAGATATTCTGATACACAGAGATATTCAGAGATATTCAGATACACATTGATATTCAGAGATATTCAGATCGTAAGAGATGCTCAGAGATGTTCAGATATATTCAGATACTCAGAGATATTCAGAGACATTCAAATACTCAGAGATATTCAGATACTCAGAGATATTCAGAGACATTCAGATACTCAGAGATATTCAGAGATATTCAGATACTCATAGATATTCAGAGATATTCAGATACTCAGAGATATTCAGATACACAGAGATATTTAGCGATATTCGGATACTTAGAGATATTCAGAGATATTCAGATATAAAGAGATTTTCAGAGATAGTCTGATACTCAGATATTCAGAGATATTCAGATACTCATAGATATTCAGAAACTCAGAGATATTCAGATATATTCAGATACTCAGGGATATTCAGATACACAGAGATATTTAGCGATATTCGGATACTTAGAGATATTCAGAGATATAAGATATACAGAGATTTTCAGAGATAGTCTGATGCTCGGAGATAGTCAGTGATATTCAGATACTCAGAGATATTGGGGGATTGTCAGAGATTTTCAGATACACAGAGACATTCAGAGATATTCAGATACTCAGAGGTATTCAGAAACTCAGAGATATTCAGATATATTCAGATACTCAGGGATATTCAGAGATATTCAGATACACAGATATTCAGAGATATTCAGATAAACAGAGATATTCAGAGATACAGAGATATTCAGAGACATTCAGATACTCAGAGATATTCAGATATATTCAGATACTCAGAGATATTCAGATATATTCAGAGACACAGCTATTCAGAAATGTAGAGATATTCAGAGCTATTCAGAAACTCAGAGATATTCAGACATATTCTGATACGCAGAGATATTCAGAGATATTCAGATTCTTAGTGATATTCAGAGATATTCAGATGAAGAGATATTCAGAGACACAGAGATATTCAGAGACATTCAAATACTCAGAGATATTCAGAGATATTCAGATACTCAGAGATATTCAGATACATTCAGAGACACAGCTATTCAGAAATGTAGAGATATTCAGAGCTATTCAGAAACTCAGAGATATTCAGACATATTCTGATACGCAGAGATATTCAGAGATATTCAGATTCTTAGTGATATTCAGAGATATTCAGATGAAGAGATATTCAGAGACACAGAGATATTCAGAGACATTCAAATACTCAGAGATATTCAGAGATATTCAAATACTCAGAGATATTCAGATACTCAGAGATATTCAGATGCACAGAGATATTCAGAGATAGTCAGATATTCAGAGATATTCAGTTACACAGAGATATTTAGCGATATTCGGATAGTTAGAGATATTGCAAGATATTCAGATACTCAGAGATATTCAGATGCACAGAGATATTCAGATATATTCAGATACTCAGGGATATTCAGATACACAGAGATATTTAGCGATATTCGGATACTTAGAGATATTCAGAGATATAAGATATACAGAGATTTTCAGAGATAGTCTGATGCTCGGAGATAGTCAGTGATATTCAGATACTCAGAGATATTGGGGGATTGTCAGAGATTTTCAGATACACAGAGACATTCAGAGATATTCAGATACTCAGAGGTATTCAGAAACTCAGAGATATTCAGATATATTCAGATACTCAGGGATATTCAGAGATATTCAGATACACAGATATTCAGAGATATTCAGATAAACAGAGATATTCAGAGATACAGAGATATTCAGAGACATTCAGATACTCAGAGATATTCAGATATATTCAGATACTCAGAGATATTCAGATATATTCAGAGACACAGCTATTCAGAAATGTAGAGATATTCAGAGCTATTCAGAAACTCAGAGATATTCAGACATATTCTGATACGCAGAGATATTCAGAGATATTCAGATTCTTAGTGATATTCAGAGATATTCAGATGAAGAGATATTCAGAGACACAGAGATATTCAGAGACATTCAAATACTCAGAGATATTCAGAGATATTCAGATACTCAGAGATATTCAGATATATTCAGATACTCAGGGATAATCAGAGATATTCAGATACTCAGAGATATTCAGATACACAGAGATATTCAGACACACAGAGATATTCATAGATATTCAGATACACAGAGATATTCAGACACACAGAGATATTCATAGATATTCAGATAAACAGAGATATTCAGAGATATTCAGATACACAGAGATATTCAGAGATCTTCAGATACACAGAGATATTCAGACACACAGAGATATTCAGAGATATTCAGAAACTCAGAGATATTCAGATACACAGAGATATTCAGGCACACAGAGATATTCAGATACACAGAGATATTCAGAGATATTCAGATACACAGAGATATTCAGATACACAGAGACATTCAGAGATATTCAGATACTCAGAGATATTCAGATATATTCAGATACTCAGGGATATTCAGATACTCAGAGATATTCAGATATATTCAGATACTCAGGGATATTCAGAGATATTCAGATACTGAGAGATATTCAGAGATATCCAGATACGCATAGATATTCTGAGATATTCAAATTCTCAGAGATATTCAGACACTCAGAGAAACTCTGAAATATTCAGATACTCAGAGATATTCAGATACTAAGAGATATTCTGATACACAGAGATATTCAGAGATATTCAGATACACATTGATATTCAGAGATATTCAGATCGTAAGAGATGCTCAGAGATGTTCAGATATATTCAGATACTCAGAGATATTCAGAGACATTCAAATACTCAGAGATATTCAGATACTCAGAGATATTCAGAGACATTCAGATACTCAGAGATATTCAGAGATATTCAGATACTCATAGATATTCAGAGATATTCAGATACTCAGAGATATTCAGATACACAGAGATATTTAGCGATATTCGGATACTTAGAGATATTCAGAGATATTCAGATATAAAGAGATTTTCAGAGATAGTCTGATACTCAGATATTCAGAGATATTCAGATACTCATAGATATTCAGAAACTCAGAGATATTCAGATATATTCAGATACTCAGGGATATTCAGATACACAGAGATATTTAGCGATATTCGGATACTTAGAGATATTCAGAGATATAAGATATACAGAGATTTTCAGAGATAGTCTGATGCTCGGAGATAGTCAGTGATATTCAGATACTCAGAGATATTGGGGGATTGTCAGAGATTTTCAGATACACAGAGACATTCAGAGATATTCAGATACTCAGAGGTATTCAGAAACTCAGAGATATTCAGATATATTCAGATACTCAGGGATATTCAGAGATATTCAGATACACAGATATTCAGAGATATTCAGATAAACAGAGATATTCAGAGATACAGAGATATTCAGAGACATTCAGATACTCAGAGATATTCAGATATATTCAGATACTCAGAGATATTCAGATATATTCAGAGACACAGCTATTCAGAAATGTAGAGATATTCAGAGCTATTCAGAAACTCAGAGATATTCAGACATATTCTGATACGCAGAGATATTCAGAGATATTCAGATTCTTAGTGATATTCAGAGATATTCAGATGAAGAGATATTCAGAGACACAGAGATATTCAGAGACATTCAAATACTCAGAGATATTCAGAGATATTCAGATACTCAGAGATATTCAGATACATTCAGAGACACAGCTATTCAGAAATGTAGAGACATTCAGAGCTATTCAGAAACTCAGAGATATTCAGACATATTCTGATACGCAGAGATATTCAGAGATATTCAGATTCTTAGTGATATTCAGAGATATTCAGATGAAGAGATATTCAGAGACACAGAGATATTCAGAGACATTCAAATACTCAGAGATATTCAGAGATATTCAAATACTCAGAGATATTCAGATACTCAGAGATATTCAGATGCACAGAGATATTCAGAGATAGTCAGATATTCAGAGATATTCAGTTACACAGAGATATTTAGCGATATTCGGATAGTTAGAGATATTGCAAGATATTCAGATACTCAGTGATTTCAGAGATATTCAGGTACTCAGACACATTCAGAGATAATCAGATACACAGATATTCAGAGATATTCAGATAAACAGAGATATTCAGAGACATTCAGAGATACAAATATATTCAGAGATATTCAGATACTCAGAGATATTCAGAGCTATTCAGATACTCAGAGATATTCAGAGATGTTGAGATACTCATAGATATTCAGAAACTCAGAGATATTCAGTATATTCAGATACTCAGGGATAATCAGAGATATTCAGATACACAGAGATATTTAGCGATATTCGGATAGTTCGAGATATTCAGAGATATTCAGATATACAGAGACCGTCAGAGATATTCAGGTACTCAGAGACATTCAGAGATAATCAGATACACAGCTGTTCAGAGATATTCAGAGACATTCAGATACTCAGAGATATTCAGAGATATTCAGATACTCAGAGATATTCAGAGATATTCAGATACTCAGAGATATTCAGATACACAGAGATATTTAGCGATATTCGGATACTTAGAGATATTCAGAGATATTCAGATATAAAGAGATTTTCAGAGATAGTCTGATACTCAGAGATATTGGGGGATTGTCAGAGATTTTCAGATACACAGAGGTATTCAGAAATATTCAGATACACAGAGATATTCAGAAACTCAGAGATATTCAGATATATTCAGATACTCAGTGATTTCAGAGATATTCAGATACTCAGAGATATTCAGATATATTCAGATACTCAGTGATTTCAGAGATATTCAGATACTCCGAGATATTCAGAGATAATCAGATACACAGATATTCAGAGATATTTAGATAAACAGAGATATTCAGAGACATTCTGATACGCAGAGATATTCAGATACTCAGAGATATTCAGATATATTCAGATACTCAGAGACATTCAGAGATATTCAGAGACACAGCTATTCAGAAATGTAGAGATATTCAGAGCTATTCAGATACTCAGAGATATTCAGAGATGTTGAGATACTCATAGATATTCAGAAACTCAGAGATATTCACATATATTCAGATACTCAGGGATAATCAGAGATATTCAGATAATCAGAGATATTCTGAGATATTCAGATTCTCAGTGATATTCAGAGATACTCAGATGAACAGATATTCAGATACTCAGAGATATTCAGCAATATTCAGATACACAGAGATATCTAGCGATATTCGGATAGTTCGAGATATTCAGAGATATTCAGAGATATTCTGATATGCAGAGATATTCAGAGATATTCAGATACTCAGAGATATTCAGATACTCAGATACTCAGAGATATTCAGATACTCAGAGATATTCAGATATTCAGAGATATTCAGAGATGTTGAGATCCTCATAGATATTCAGAAACTCAGAGATATTCAGATATATTCAGATACTCAGGGATAATCAGAGATATTCAGATACTCAGAGATATTCAGATACACAGAGATATTTAGAGATATTCGGATACTTGGAGATAGTCAGTGATATTCAGATGCTCAGAGATATTGGGGGATTGTCAGAGATTTTCAGATACACAGAGACATTCAGAGATATTCAGATAATCAGAGGTATTCAGAAATATTCAGATACTCAGTGATTTCAGAGATATTCAGATACTCCGAGATATTCAGATACTCAGAGACATTCAGAGATAATCAGATACACAGATATTCAGAGATATTCAGATAAACAGAGATATTCAGAGACATTCAGAGATACAGAGATATTCAGAGACATTCAGATACTCAGAGATATTCAGAGATATTCTGATACGCAGAGATATTCAGAGATATTCAGATACTCAGAGATATTCAGATATATTCAGATACTCAGAGACATTCAGAGATATTCAGAGACACAGATATTCAGAAATCTAGAGATATTCAGAGCTATTCAGATACTCAGAGATATTCAGAGATGTTGAGATACTCAGAGATATTCAGATATATTCAGATAATCAGAGATATTCTGAGATATTCAGATTCTTCGTGATATTCAGAGATATTCAGATGAAGAGATATTCAGAGACACAGAGATATTCAGAGACATTCAAATACTCAGAGATATTCAGAGATATTCAGATACTCAGAGATATTCAGATGCACAGAGATATTCAGAGATAGTCAGATATTCAGAGATATTCAGATACTCAGAGATATTCAGATATATTCAGATACTCAGAGATATTCAGAGATATTCAGAGACACAGCTATTCAGAAATCTAGAGATATTCAGAGCTATTCAGAAACTCAGAGATGTTGAGATACTCATAGATATTCAGAAACTCAGAGATATTCACATATATTCAGATACTCAGGGATAATCAGAGATATTCAGATACTCAGAGATATTCTGAGATATTCTGATTCTCAGTGATATTCAGAGATATTCAGATGAACAGATATTCAGATAAACAGAGATATTCAGAGACATTCAGATACTCAGAGATATTCAGAGATATTCAGATACTCATAGATATTCAGCAATAGTCAGATACTCAGAGATATTCAGATACACAGAGATATTTAGCGATATTCGGATAGTTAGAGATATTCAGATATACAGAGACCGTCAGAGATATTCAGATACGCAGAGATATTCAGATACTCCGAGATATTCAGGTACTCAGAGACATTCAGAGATAATCAGATACACAGATGTTCTGAGATATTCAGAGATATTCAGATCCAGAGATCTTCAGAGATATTCAGATAAACAGAGATATTCAGAGACATTCAGAGATACAGATATATTCAGAGACATTCAGATACTCAGAGATATTCAGAGATACTCTGATATGCAGAGATATTCAGAGATATTCAGATACTCAGAGATATTCAGAGATATTCAGATACTCAGAAATATTCAGATACTCAGAGATATGCAGATATATTCAGATACTCAGAGATCTTCAGAGATATTCAGAGACACAGATATTCAGAAATGTAGAGATATTCAGAGCTATTCAGATACTCAGAGATATTCAGAGATGTTGAGATACTCATAGATATTCAGAATTATTCAGATACTCAGAGATATTCTGAGATATTCAGATTCTTAGTGATATTCAGAGATATGCAGATGAACAGATATTCAGAGACACAGAGATATTCAGAGACATTCAAATACTCAGAGATATTCAGAGATATTCAGATGCTCAGAGATATTCAGATGCACAGAGATATTCAGAGATATTCAGATATTCAGAGATATTCAGATAAACAGAGATATTCAGAGACATTCAGATACTCAGAGATATTCAGAGATATTCAGATACTCATAGATATTCAGCAATAGTCAGATACTCAGAGATATTCAGATACACAGAGATATTTAGCGATATTCGGATAGTTAGAGATATTCAGATATACAGAGACCGTCAGAGATATTCAGATACGCAGAGATATTCAGATACTCCGAGATATTCAGGTACTCAGAGACATTCAGAGATAATCAGATACACAGATGTTCTGAGATATTCAGAGATATTCAGATCCAGAGATCTTCAGAGATATTCAGATAAACAGAGATATTCAGAGACATTCAGAGATACAGATATATTCAGAGACATTCAGATACTCAGAGATATTCAGAGATACTCTGATATGCAGAGATATTCAGAGATATTCAGATACTCAGAGATATTCAGAGATATTCAGATACTCAGAAATATTCAGATACTCAGAGATATGCAGATATATTCAGATACTCAGAGATCTTCAGAGATATTCAGAGACACAGATATTCAGAAATGTAGAGATATTCAGAGCTATTCAGATACTCAGAGATATTCAGAGATGTTGAGATACTCATAGATATTCAGAATTATTCAGATACTCAGAGATATTCTGAGATATTCAGATTCTTAGTGATATTCAGAGATATGCAGATGAACAGATATTCAGAGACACAGAGATATTCAGAGACATTCAAATACTCAGAGATATTCAGAGATATTCAGATGCTCAGAGATATTCAGATGCACAGAGATATTCAGAGATATTCAGATATTCAGAGATATTCAGATAAACAGAGATATTCAGAGACATTCAGATACTCAGAGATATTCGGAGATATTCTGATACGCAGAGATATTCAGAGATATTCAGATACTCAGAGTTATTCAGAGATATTCAGATACTCAGAGATATTCAGATATATTCAGATACTCAGAGATATTCAGAGATATTCAGAGACACAGCTATTCAGAAATGTAGAGATATTCAGAGCTATTCAGAAACTCAGAGATGTTCAGAGATGTTGAGATACTCATAGATATTCAGAAACTCAGAGATATTCACATATATTCAGATACTCAGGGATATTCAGATACACAGAGATATTTAGCGATATTCAGATACTCAGAGATATTCAGAGATATTCAGAGACACAGCTATTCAGAAATGTAGAGATATTCAGAGCTATTCAGATACTCAGAGATATTCTGAGATATTCTGAGACGCAGAGATATTCAGAGATATTCAGATGCTCAGATATATTCAGATATATTCAGATACTCAGAGATATTCAGATGCACAGAGATATTCTGAGATATTCTGAGACACAGAGATATTCAGAGATATTCAGATACTCTGATGTATTCAGATATATTCAGATACTCAGAGATATTCAGATGCACAGAGATATTCAGAGATAGTCAGATATTCAGAGCTATTCAGATACACAGAGATATTCAGAGATATTCAGATACTCAGAGATATTCAGATGCACAGAGATATTCAGAGATAGTCAGATATTCAGAGATATTCAGATACACAGAGATATTCAGAGATATTCAGATACTCAGAGATATTCGGAGATATTCTGATACGCAGAGATATTCAGAGATATTCAGATACTCAGAGATAATCAGAGATATTCAGATACTCAGAGATATTCTGAGATATTCAGATACTCAGAGATAGTCAGCAATAGTCAGATACTCCGAGACATTCAGGTACTCAGAGACATTCAGAGATAATCAGATACACAGATATTCAGAGATATTCAGATAAACAGAGATATTCAGAGACATTCAGAGATACAGCGATATTCAGAGACATTCAGATACTCAGAGATATTCAGAGATATTCTGATACGCAGAGACATTCAGAGATATTCAGAGACACAGCTATTCAGAAATGTAGAGATATTCAGAGCTATTCAGATACTTAGAGATATTCAGAGATGTTGAGATACTCATAGATATTCAGAAACTCAGAGATATTCAGATATATTCTGATACGCAGAGATATTCAGAGATATTCAGATACTCAGAGATATTCAGAAATATTCAGATTCTCAGAGATATTCTGAGATATTTAGATTCTTCGTGATATTCAGAGATATTCAGATGAACAGATATTCAGAGACACAGAGATATTCAGAGACACAGAGATATGCAGAGACATTCAAATACTCAGAGATATTCAGAGATATTCAGATACTCAGAGATATTCAGATGCACAGAGATATTCAGAGATAGACAGATATTCAGAGATATTCAGATACACAGAGATATTCGGAGATATTCTGATACGCAGAGATATTCAGAGATATTCAGATACTCAGAGTTGTTCAGAGATATTCAGATACTCAGAGATATTCAGATATCTTCAGATACTCAGAGATATTCAGAGATATTCAGAGAAACAGCTATTCAGAAATGTAGAGATATTCAGAGCGATTCAGAAACTCAGAGATGTTCAGAGATGTTGAGATACTCATAGATATTCAGAAACTCAGAGATATTCTGCGATATTCAGATTCTCAGTGATATTCAGAAATATTCAGATGAACAGATATTCAGGGACACAGAGATATTCAGAGACATTCAGATACTCAGAGATATTCAGAGATATTCAGATACTCAGAGATATTCTGAGATATTCAGATTCTTTGTGATATTCAGAGATATTCAGATGAACAGATATTCAGAGACACAGAGATATTCAGAGACACAGAGATATTCAGAGACATTCAAGTACTCAGAGATATTCAGAGATATTCAGATACTCAGAGATATTCAGATGCACAGAGATATTCAGAGATAGACAGATATTCAGAGATATTCAGATACACAGAGATATTCAGAGATATTCAGATACTCAGAGATATTCGGAGATATTCTGATAGGCAGAGATATTCAGAGATATTCAGATAATCAGAGATATTCAGATACTCAGAGATATTCTGAGATATTCAGATACTCAGAGATATTCAGCAATAGTCAGATACTCCGAGATATTCAGGTACTCAGAGACATTCAGAGATAATTAGATGCACAGATATTCAGAGATATTCAGATAAACATAGATATTCAGAGACATTCAGAGATACAGAGATATTCAGAGACATTCAGATACTCAGAGATATTCAGAGATATTCTGATACGCAGAGATATTCAGAGATATTCAGATACTCAGAGATATTCAGATATATTCAGATACTCAGAGACATTCAGAGATATTCAGAGACACAGCTATTCAGAAATGTAGAGATATTCAGAGCTATTCAGATACTCAGAGATATTCAGAGATGTTGAGATACTCATAGATATTCAGAATTATTCAGATACTCAGAGATATTCTGAGATATTCAGATTCTTAGTGATATTCAGAGATATGCAGATGAACAGATATTCAGAGACACAGAGATATTCAGAGACATTCAAATACTCAGAGATATTCAGAGATATTCAGATGCTCAGAGATATTCAGATGCACAGAGATATTCAGAGATATTCAGATATTCAGAGATATTCAGATAAACAGAGATATTCAGAGACATTCAGATACTCAGAGATATTCAGAGATATTCAGATACTCATAGATATTCAGCAATAGTCAGATACTCAGAGATATTCAGATACACAGAGATATTTAGCGATATTCGGATAGTTAGAGATATTCAGATATACAGAGACCGTCAGAGATATTCAGATACGCAGAGATATTCAGATACTCCGAGATATTCAGGTACTCAGAGACATTCAGAGATAATCAGATACACAGATGTTCTGAGATATTCAGAGATATTCAGATCCAGAGATCTTCAGAGATATTCAGATAAACAGAGATATTCAGAGACATTCAGAGATACAGATATATTCAGAGACATTCAGATACTCAGAGATATTCAGAGATACTCTGATATGCAGAGATATTCAGAGATATTCAGATACTCAGAGATATTCAGAGATATTCAGATACTCAGAAATATTCAGATACTCAGAGATATGCAGATATATTCAGATACTCCGAGATATTCAGGTACTCAGAGACATTCAGAGATAATTAGATGCACAGATATTCAGAGATATTCAGATAAACATAGATATTCAGAGACATTCAGAGATACAGAGATATTCAGAGACATTCAGATACTCAGAGATATTCAGAGATATTCTGATACGCAGAGATATTCAGAGATATTCAGATACTCAGAGATATTCAGATATATTCAGATACTCAGAGACATTCAGAGATATTCAGAGACACAGCTATTCAGAAATGTAGAGATATTCAGAGCTATTCAGATACTCAGAGATATTCAGAGATGTTGAGATACTCATAGATATTCAGAATTATTCAGATACTCAGAGATATTCTGAGATATTCAGATTCTTAGTGATATTCAGAGATATGCAGATGAACAGATATTCAGAGACACAGAGATATTCAGAGACATTCAAATACTCAGAGATATTCAGAGATATTCAGATGCTCAGAGATATTCAGATGCACAGAGATATTCAGAGATATTCAGATATTCAGAGATATTCAGATAAACAGAGATATTCAGAGACATTCAGATACTCAGAGATATTCAGAGATATTCAGATACTCATAGATATTCAGCAATAGTCAGATACTCAGAGATATTCAGATACACAGAGATATTTAGCGATATTCGGATAGTTAGAGATATTCAGATATACAGAGACCGTCAGAGATATTCAGATACGCAGAGATATTCAGATACTCCGAGATATTCAGGTACTCAGAGACATTCAGAGATAATCAGATACACAGATGTTCTGAGATATTCAGAGATATTCAGATCCAGAGATCTTCAGAGATATTCAGATAAACAGAGATATTCAGAGACATTCAGAGATACAGATATATTCAGAGACATTCAGATACTCAGAGATATTCAGAGATACTCTGATATGCAGAGATATTCAGAGATATTCAGATACTCAGAGATATTCAGAGATATTCAGATACTCAGAAATATTCAGATACTCAGAGATATGCAGATATATTCAGATACTCAGAGATCTTCAGAGATATTCAGAGACACAGATATTCAGAAATGTAGAGATATTCAGAGCTATTCAGATACTCAGAGATATTCAGAGATGTTGAGATACTCATAGATATTCAGAATTATTCAGATACTCAGAGATATTCTGAGATATTCAGATTCTTAGTGATATTCAGAGATATGCAGATGAACAGATATTCAGAGACACAGAGATATTCAGAGACATTCAAATACTCAGAGATATTCAGAGATATTCAGATGCTCAGAGATATTCAGATGCACAGAGATATTCAGAGATATTCAGATATTCAGAGATATTCAGATAAACAGAGATATTCAGAGACATTCAGATACTCAGAGATATTCAGAGATATTCAGATACTCATAGATATTCAGCAATAGTCAGATACTCAGAGATATTCAGATACACAGAGATATTTAGCGATATTCGGATAGTTAGAGATATTCAGATATACAGAGACCGTCAGAGATATTCAGATACGCAGAGATATTCAGATACTCCGAGATATTCAGGTACTCAGAGACATTCAGAGATAATCAGATACACAGATGTTCTGAGATATTCAGAGATATTCAGATCCAGAGATCTTCAGAGATATTCAGATAAACAGAGATATTCAGAGACATTCAGAGATACAGATATATTCAGAGACATTCAGATACTCAGAGATATTCAGAGATACTCTGATATGCAGAGATATTCAGAGATATTCAGATACTCAGAGATATTCAGAGATATTCAGATACTCAGAAATATTCAGATACTCAGAGATATGCAGATATATTCAGATACTCAGAGATCTTCAGAGATATTCAGAGACACAGATATTCAGAAATGTAGAGATATTCAGAGCTATTCAGATACTCAGAGATATTCAGAGATGTTGAGATACTCATAGATATTCAGAATTATTCAGATACTCAGAGATATTCTGAGATATTCAGATTCTTAGTGATATTCAGAGATATGCAGATGAACAGATATTCAGAGACACAGAGATATTCAGAGACATTCAAATACTCAGAGATATTCAGAGATATTCAGATGCTCAGAGATATTCAGATGCACAGAGATATTCAGAGATATTCAGATATTCAGAGATATTCAGATAAACAGAGATATTCAGAGACATTCAGATACTCAGAGATATTCAGAGATATTCAGATACTCATAGATATTCAGCAATAGTCAGATACTCAGAGATATTCAGATACACAGAGATATTTAGCGATATTCGGATAGTTAGAGATATTCAGATATACAGAGACCGTCAGAGATATTCAGATACGCAGAGATATTCAGATACTCCGAGATATTCAGGTACTCAGAGACATTCAGAGATAATCAGATACACAGATGTTCTGAGATATTCAGAGATATTCAGATCCAGAGATCTTCAGAGATATTCAGATAAACAGAGATATTCAGAGACATTCAGAGATACAGATATATTCAGAGACATTCAGATACTCAGAGATATTCAGAGATACTCTGATATGCAGAGATATTCAGAGATATTCAGATACTCAGAGATATTCAGAGATATTCAGATACTCAGAAATATTCAGATACTCAGAGATATGCAGATATATTCAGATACTCAGAGATCTTCAGAGATATTCAGAGACACAGATATTCAGAAATGTAGAGATATTCAGAGCTATTCAGATACTCAGAGATATTCAGAGATGTTGAGATACTCATAGATATTCAGAATTATTCAGATACTCAGAGATATTCTGAGATATTCAGATTCTTAGTGATATTCAGAGATATGCAGATGAACAGATATTCAGAGACACAGAGATATTCAGAGACATTCAAATACTCAGAGATATTCAGAGATATTCAGATGCTCAGAGATATTCAGATGCACAGAGATATTCAGAGATATTCAGATATTCAGAGATATTCAGATAAACAGAGATATTCAGAGACATTCAGATACTCAGAGATATTCAGAGATATTCAGATACTCATAGATATTCAGAGATATTCAGATACTCAGAGTTATTCAGAGATATTCAGATACTCAGAGATATTCAGATATATTCAGATACTCAGAGATATTCAGAGATATTCAGAGACACAGCTATTCAGAAATGTAGAGATATTCAGAGCTATTCAGAAACTCAGAGATGTTCAGAGATGTTGAGATACTCATAGATATTCAGAAACTCAGAGATATTCACATATATTCAGATACTCAGGGATATTCAGATACACAGAGATATTTAGCGATATTCAGATACTCAGAGATATTCAGAGATATTCAGAGACACAGCTATTCAGAAATGTAGAGATATTCAGAGCTATTCAGATACTCAGAGATATTCTGAGATATTCTGAGACGCAGAGATATTCAGAGATATTCAGATGCTCAGATATATTCAGATATATTCAGATACTCAGAGATATTCAGATGCACAGAGATATTCTGAGATATTCTGAGACACAGAGATATTCAGAGATATTCAGATACTCTGATGTATTCAGATATATTCAGATACTCAGAGATATTCAGATGCACAGAGATATTCAGAGATAGTCAGATATTCAGAGCTATTCAGATACACAGAGATATTCAGAGATATTCAGATACTCAGAGATATTCAGATGCACAGAGATATTCAGAGATAGTCAGATATTCAGAGATATTCAGATACACAGAGATATTCAGAGATATTCAGATACTCAGAGATATTCGGAGATATTCTGATACGCAGAGATATTCAGAGATATTCAGATACTCAGAGATAATCAGAGATATTCAGATACTCAGAGATATTCTGAGATATTCAGATACTCAGAGATAGTCAGCAATAGTCAGATACTCCGAGACATTCAGGTACTCAGAGACATTCAGAGATAATCAGATACACAGATATTCAGAGATATTCAGATAAACAGAGATATTCAGAGACATTCAGAGATACAGCGATATTCAGAGACATTCAGATACTCAGAGATATTCAGAGATATTCTGATACGCAGAGACATTCAGAGATATTCAGAGACACAGCTATTCAGAAATGTAGAGATATTCAGAGCTATTCAGATACTTAGAGATATTCAGAGATGTTGAGATACTCATAGATATTCAGAAACTCAGAGATATTCAGATATATTCTGATACGCAGAGATATTCAGAGATATTCAGATACTCAGAGATATTCAGAAATATTCAGATTCTCAGAGATATTCTGAGATATTTAGATTCTTCGTGATATTCAGAGATATTCAGATGAACAGATATTCAGAGACACAGAGATATTCAGAGACACAGAGATATGCAGAGACATTCAAATACTCAGAGATATTCAGAGATATTCAGATACTCAGAGATATTCAGATGCACAGAGATATTCAGAGATAGACAGATATTCAGAGATATTCAGATACACAGAGATATTCGGAGATATTCTGATACGCAGAGATATTCAGAGATATTCAGATACTCAGAGTTGTTCAGAGATATTCAGATACTCAGAGATATTCAGATATCTTCAGATACTCAGAGATATTCAGAGATATTCAGAGAAACAGCTATTCAGAAATGTAGAGATATTCAGAGCGATTCAGAAACTCAGAGATGTTCAGAGATGTTGAGATACTCATAGATATTCAGAAACTCAGAGATATTCTGCGATATTCAGATTCTCAGTGATATTCAGAAATATTCAGATGAACAGATATTCAGGGACACAGAGATATTCAGAGACATTCAGATACTCAGAGATATTCAGAGATATTCAGATACTCAGAGATATTCTGAGATATTCAGATTCTTAGTGATATTCAGAGATATTCAGATGAACAGATATTCAGAGACACAGAGATATTCAGAGACACAGAGATATTCAGAGACATTCAAGTACTCAGAGATATTCAGAGATATTCAGATACTCAGAGATATTCAGATGCACAGAGATATTCAGAGATAGACAGATATTCAGAGATATTCAGATACACAGAGATATTCAGAGATATTCAGATACTCAGAGATATTCGGAGATATTCTGATAGGCAGAGATATTCAGAGATATTCAGATAATCAGAGATATTCAGATACTCAGAGATATTCTGAGATATTCAGATACTCAGAGATATTCAGCAATAGTCAGATACTCCGAGATATTCAGGTACTCAGAGACATTCAGAGATAATTAGATGCACAGATATTCAGAGATATTCAGATAAACATAGATATTCAGAGACATTCAGAGATACAGAGATATTCAGAGACATTCAGGTACTCAGAGATATTCAGAGATATTCTGATACGCAGAGATATTCAGAGATATTCAGATACTCAGAGATATTCAGATATATTCAGATACTCAGAGACATTCAGAGATATTCAGAGACACAGCTATTCAGAAATGTAGAGATATTCAGAGCTATTCAGATACTTAGAGATATTCAGAGATGTTGAGATACTCATAGATATTCAGAAACTCAGAGATATTCAGCTATATTCTGATACGCAGAGATATTCAGAGATATTCAGATACTCAGAGATATTCAGATATATTCAGATACTCAGAGATATTCTGAGATATTCAGATTCTTAGTGATATTCAGAGATATTCAGATGAACAGATATTCAGAGACACAGAGATATTCAGAGACTCAGAGATATTCAGAGACATTCAAATACTCAGAGATATTCAGAGATATTCAGATACTCAGAGATATTCAGATGCACAGAGATATTCAGAGATGGACAGATATTCAGAGATATTCAGATACACAGAGATATTCAGAGATATTCAGATACTCAGAGATATTCGGAGATATTCAGATACTCAGAGTTATTCAGAGATATTCAGATACTCAGAGATATTCAGATATATTCAGATACTCAGAGATATTCAGAGATATTCAGATACTCAGAGTTATTCAGAGATATTCAGATACTCAGAGATATTCAGATATATTCAGATACTCAGAGATGTTCAGAGATATTCAGAGAAACAGCTATTCAGAAATGTAGAGATATTCAGAGCGATTCAGAAACTCAGAGATGTTCAGAGATGTTGAGATACTCATCGATATTCAGAAACTCAGAGATATTCTGCGATATTCAGATTCTCAGTGATATTCAGAGATATTCAGATGAACAGATATTCAGAGACATTCAGATACTCAGAGATATTCAGAGATATTCAGATACTCAGAGATATTCTGAGATATTCAGATACTCAGAGATATTCAGATGCACAGAGAAATTCAGAGATAGACAGATATTCAGAGATATTCAGAGAAACAGCTATTCAGAAATGTAGAGATATTCAGAGCGATTCAGAAACTCAGAGATGTTCAGATATATTCAGATACTCAGAGATATTCAGATATATTCAGATACTCAGAGATATTCAGAGATATTCAGATACTCAGAGTTATTCAGAGATATTCAGATACTCAGAGATATTCAGATATATTCAGATACTCAGAGATATTCAGAGATATTCAGATATACAGAGACCGTCAGAGATATTCAGATACGCAGAGACATTGCAAGATATTCAGATACTCAGTGATTTCAGAGATATTCAGATACTCAGAGATATTCAGGTATATTCAGATATATTCAGAAACTCCGAGATATTCAGGTACTCAGAGACATTCAGAGATAATCAGATACACAGATGTTCAGAGATATTCAGAGATATTCAGATACACAGATATTCAGAGACATTCAGATAAACAGAGATATTCAGAGACATTCAGAGATACAGATATATTCAGAGACATTCAGATACTCAGAGATATTCAGAGATATTCAGATACTCAGAGATAGTCAGCAATAGTCAGATACTCCGAGATATTCAGGTACTCAGAGACATTCAGAGATAATCAGATACACAGATATTCAGAGATATTCAGATAAACAGAGATATTCAGAGACATTCAGAGATACAGCGATATTCAGAGACATTCAGATACTCAGAGATATTCAGAGATATTCTGATACGCAGAGATATTCAGAGATATTCAGATACTCAGAGATATTCAGATATATTCAGATACTCAGAGATATTCATGTATATTCAGATACTCAGAGACATTCAGAGATATTCAGAGACACAGCTATTCAGACATGTAGAGATATTCAGAGCTATTCAGATACTTAGAGATATTCAGAGATGTTGAGATACTCATAGATATTCAGAAACTCAGAGATATTCAGCTATATTCTGATACGCAGAGATATTCAGAGATATTCAGATACTCAGAGATATTCAGATATATTCAGATACTCAGAGATATTCTGAGATATTCAGTTTCTTAGTGATATTCAGAGATATTCAGATGAACAGATATTCAGAGACGCAGAGATATTCAGAGACACAGAGATATTCAGAGACATTCAAATACTCAGAGATATTCAGAGATATTCAGATACACAGAGATATTCAGATGCACAGAGATATTCAGAGATAGACAGATATTCAGAGATATTCAGATACACAGAGATATTCAGAGATATTCAGATACTCAGAGATATTCGGAGATATTCTGATACGCAGAGGTATTCAGAGATATTCAGATACTCAGAGTTATTCAGAGATATTCAGATACTCAGAGATATTCAGATATATTCAGATACTCAGAGATATGCAGAGATATTCAGAGAAACAGCTATTCAGAAATGTAGAGATATTCAGAGCGATTCAGAAACTCAGAGATGTTCAGAAACTCAGATATATTCTGCGATATTCAGATTCTCAGTGAAATTCAGAGATATTCATCTGAACAGATATTCAGGGACACAGAGATATTCAGAGACATTCAGATACTCAGAGATATTCAGAGATATTCAGATACTCAGAGATATTCTGAGATATTCAGATACTCAGAGATATTCAGATGCACAGAGATATTCAGAGATAGACAGATATTCAGAGATATTCAGAGAAACAGCTATTCAGAAATGTAGAGATATTCAGAGCGATTCAGAAACTCAGAGATGTTCAGAGATGTTGAGATACTCATAGATATTCAGAAACTCAGAGATATTCAAATATATTCAGATTCTCAGGGATAATCAGAGATATTCAGATACTCAGAGATATTCTGCGATATTCAGATACTCAGAGATATTCAGATGCACAGAGATATTCAGAGATAGACAGATATTCAGAGATATTCAGAGAAACAGCTATTCAGAAATGTAGAGATATTCAGAGACATTCAGATACTCAGAGATATTCAGAGATGTTCAGATACTCGTAGATATTCAGCAATATTCAGATACTCAGAGATATTCAGATACACAGAGATATTTAGCGATATTTGGATAGTTAGAGATATTCAGAGATATTCAGATATACAGAGACCGTCAGAAATATTCAGATACGCAGAGACATTGCAAGATATTCAGATACTCAGTGATTTCAGAGATATTCAGATACTCAGAGATATTCAGATACTCCGAGATATTCAGGTACTCAGAGACATTCAGAGATAATCAGATACACAGATGTTCAGAGATATTCAGAGATATTCAGATACACAGATATTCAGAGACATTCAGATAAACAGAGATATTCAGAGACATTCAGAGATACAGATATATTCAGAGACATTCAGATACTCAGAGATATTCAGAGATATTCAGATACTCAGAGATATTCAGAGATATTCAGATACTCAGAAATATTCAGATATATTCAGATCCTCAGAGATATTCAGAGATATTCAGAGACACAGATATTCAGAAATGTAGAGATATTCAGAGCTGTTCATATACTCAGAGATATTCAGAGATGTTGAGATACTCATAGATATTCAGAAACTCAGAGATATTCAGCTATATTCTGATACGCAGAGATATTCAGAGATATTCAGATACTCAGAGATATTCAGATATATTCAGATACTCAGAGATATTCTGAGATATTCAGATTCTTAGTGATATTCAGAGATATTCAGATGAACAGATATTCAGAGACGCAGAGATATTCAGAGACACAGAGATATTCAGAGACATTCAAATACTCAGAGATATTCAGAGATATTCAGAGACACAGATATTCAGAAATGTAGAGATATTCAGAGCTGTTCATGTACTCAGAGATGTTCAGAGATGTTGAGATACTCATAGATATTCAGAAACTCAGAGATATTCAGATATATTCAGATACTCAGAGATATTCTGAGATATTCAGATTCTCAGTGATCTTCAGAGATATTCAGATGAACAGATATTCAGAGACATTCAAATGCTCAGAGATATTCAGAGACATTCAGATACTCAGAGATATTCAGATGCACAGAGATATTTAGAGATAGTCAGATACTCAGAGATATTCAGAGATATTCAGATAATCAGAGATATTCAGATACACAGAGATATTCAGTGATATTCAGGTACACAGAGATATTCAGATATATTCAGATACTTAGAGATACTGAGGGATATTGAGAGATGTTCAGATACTCAGAGATATTCAGATACTCACAGATATTCAGAGGTGTTCAAACTCCCAGAGACATTCGGATACTCTGAGATATTCAGATCTATTCAGATACACAGATATATTCAGAGATATTCAGAAACTTCGAGATACTCAGGGATATTTAGAGCTGTTCAGATACTCAGCGATATTCAGAGATATTCAGAGATATTCAGGAACACAGATATTCAGATATACAGAGATATTCAGAGCTATTCGGACACTCACACATATTCAGAGATATTTCGATGCACAGAGATATTCAGAAGTGTTGAGATCCTCAGAAATAATCAGAAAAATTCAGAGATATTCAGATGCAACAAAATATTCAGACACTCAGATATATTCAGAGATATTCAGAAATACAGACATTCAGAGATATTCAGATGCACAGAGATATTCAGAGATATTCAGATATTCAGATACTCATACATATTCAGAGATATTCAGATGCACAGATATTCAGAGATATTCAGATATTCAGAGATATTGAGAAACACAGAATGTTCAGATATTCAGAGTATTCCAGGTACTCTGAGATATTCAGATATATTCAGAAACACAGATATTCTGAGCTAATCAGATACTCAGAGATATTCAGATATTCAGACACTCATAGATATTCAGAGATATTCAGATGCACAGATATTCAGATATACAGAGTTATTCAGAGATATTCAGATACTCAGAGATATTCAGATATATTCAGACACTCAGAGATATTCAGAGATATTCAGAGACACAGCTATTCAGAAATGTAGAGATATTCAGAGCTATTCAGAAACTCAGAGATGTTCAGAGATGTTGAGATACTCATAGATATTCAGAAACTCAGAGATATTCACATATATTCAGATACTCAGGGATATTCAGATACACAGAGATATTTAGCGATATTCAGATACACAGAGATATTCAGAGATATTCAGAGACACAGCTATTCAGAAATGTAGAGATATTCAGAGCTATTCAGATACTTAGAGATATTCTGAGATATTCTGAGACGCAGAGATATTCAGAGATATTCAGATACTCAGATATATTCAGATATATTCAGATACTCAGAGATATTCAGATGCACAGAGATATTCAGAGATATTCAGATATTCAGAGATATTCAGATACACAGAGATATTCAGAGATATTCAGATACTCAGAGATATTCTGAGATATCCTGAGACGCAGAGATATTCAGAGATATTCAGATACTCAGATATATTCAGATATATTCAGATACTCAGAGACATTCAGATGCACAGAGATATTCAGAGATAGTCAGATATTCAGAGATATTCAGATACACAGAGATATTCAGAGTTATTCAGATACTCAGAGATATTCAGATGCACAGAGATATTCAGAGATATTCAGATACTCAGAGATATTCGGAGATATTCTGATACGCAGAGATATTCAGAGATATTCTGATACTCAGAGATAATCAGAGATATTCAGATACTCAGAGATATTCTGAGATATTCAGATACTCAGGGATAGTCAGCAATAGTCAGATACTCCGAGATATTCAGGTACTCAGAGACATTCAGAGATAATCAGATACACAGATATTCAGAGATATTCAGATAAACAGAGATATTCAGAGACATTCAGAGATACAGCGATATTCAGAGACATTCAGATACTCAGAGATATTCAGAGATATTCTGATACGCAGAGATATTCAGAGATATTCAGATACTCAGAGACATTCAGAGATATTCAGAGACACAGCTATTCAGAAATGTAGAGATATTCAGAGCTATTCAGATACTTAGAGATATTCAGAGATGTTGAGATAGAATCATAGAATCATAGAATTATAGAAGTTACAACATGGAAACAGGCCCTTCGGACCAACATGTCCATGTCGCCCAGTTTATACCACTAAGCTAGTCCCAATTGCCTGCACTTGGCCCATATCCCTCGAAACCCATCTTACCCATGTAACTGTCCAAATGCTTTTTAAAAGACAAAATTGTACCTGCCTCTACTACTGCCTCTGGCAGCTCGTTCCAGACACTCACCACCCTTTGAGTGAAAAAATTGCCCCTCTGGACCCTTTTGTATCTCTCCCCTCTCACCTTAAATCTATGCCCCCTCGTTATAGACTCCCCTACCTTTGGAAAAAGATTTTGACTATCGACCTTATCTATGCCCCTCATTATTTTATAGACTTCTATAAGATCACCCCTTAACCTCCTACTCTCCAGGGAAAAAAGTCCCAGTCTATCTAACCTCTCCCTGTAAGTCAAACCATCAAGTCCCGGTAGCATCCTAGTAAATCTTTTCTGCACTCTTTCTAGTTTAATAATATCCTTTCTATAATAGGGTGACCAGAACTGTACACAGCACTCCAAGTGTGGCCTCACCAATGCCCTGTACAACTTCAACAAGACATCCCAACTCATGCATTCAAAGTTCTGACCAATGAAACCAAGCATGCCGAATGCCTTCTTCACCACCCTATCCACCTGTGACTCCACTTTCAAGGAGCTATGAATCTGTACTCCTAGATCTCTTTGTTCTATAACTCTCCCCAACGCCCTACCATTAACGGAGTAGGTCCTGGCCCGATTCGATCTACCAAAATGCATCACCTCACATTTAGCTAAATTAAACTCCATCTGCCATTCATCGGCCCACTGGCCCAATTGATCAAGATCCCGTTGCAATCCCAGATAACCTTCTTCACTGTCCACAATGCCACCAATCTTGGTGTCATCTGCAAACTTACTAACCATGCCTCCTAAATTCTCATCCAAATCATTAATATAAATAACAAATAACAGCGGACCCAGCACCGATCCCTGAGGCACACCGCTGGACACAGGCATCCAGTTTGAAAAACAACCCTCCACAACCACCCTCTGTCTTCTGTCGTCAAGCCAATTTTGTATCCAATTGGCTACCATGAGATTTAACCTTATGTAACAACCTACCATGCTGTACCTTGTCAAATGCTTTGCTGAAGTCCATGTAGGCCACGTCTACTGCACAGCCCTCATCTAGATACTCATAGATATTCAGAAACTCAGAGATATTCAGATATATTCTGATACGCAGAGATATTCAGAGATATTCAGATACTCAGAGATATTCAGAAATATTCAGATACTCAGAGATATTCTGAGATATTCAGATTCTTAGTGATATTCAGAGATATTCAGATGAACAGATATTCAGAGATATCCAGGTACTCAGAGATATTCAGATATATTCAGAAACACAGAGATATTCAGAGCTAATCAGATATTCAGAGATATTCAGAGATATTCAGATACACAGAGATGTTCAGAGGTATTAAGATACTCAGAAATAAGCAGAGAAATTCAGAGATATTCAGATGAAATGAGATGTTCAGACACTCATATATATTCAGAGATATTCAGAAACACAGATATTCAGAAATATTCAGAAATAAAGATATATTCAGAGATATTCACATATTCAGAGATATTCAGCTGCACAGAGATATTCAGAGACATTCAGATACTCAGAGATATTCAGATACGCAGAGATAGTCAGAGGTATTCAAAGATATTCAGATCCTCAGATATATTCCGTGATATTCAGAAAGTCAGAGATATTGTGGGATATTCGGAGATTTTCAGATACACAGAGATATTCAAAGATATTCAGAGACTCAGAGATATTCTGAGATATTCAGATAATCAGAGATAGTCAGTGATATTCAGATACTCAGAGATATTGGGGGATTGTCAGAGATTTTCAGATACACAGAGACATTCAGATATATTCAGATACTCAGGGATATTCAGAGATATTCAGATATTCAGATACTCATAGATATTCAGAGATATTCAGAGATATTCAGATGCACAGATATTCAGAGTTATTCAGAGATATTCAGAAACACAGATATTCAGAGATATTCAGATACTCAGAAATAAGCAGAGAAATTCAGAGATATTCAGATGCAATGAGATATTCAGACACTGATATGTATTCAGAGATATTCAGAAACACAGATATTCAGAGATATTCAGAAATACAGAGATATTCAGAGATATTCACATATTCAGAGATATTCACATATTCAGAGATATTCAGATACTCAGAACTATTCAGATACTCAGAGATAATCAGATAAACAGATATTCAGAGATATTTAGAGATATTCTGATGCACAGAGATATTCAGATGCACAAATATTCAGATGTACAGAGATATTCAGATATTCAGAGGTATTCAGAGATATTCAGATGCACAGAGATATTCAGAGACATTCAGATACTCAGAGATATTCAGATACTCAGAGATATTCAGAGATATTCAGATATACAGAGATATTCAGAGATATTCAGATACACAGAGATATTCTGAGATATTCAGATGCACAGAGATATTCAGAGACATTCAGATACTCAGAGATATTCAGATACACAGAGATAGTCAGAGGTATTCAAAGATATTCAGATCCTCAGATATATTCCGTGATATTCAGAAAGTCAGAGATATTGTGGGATATTCAGAGATTTTCAGATACACAGAGATATTCAAAGATATTCAGAGACTCAGAGATATTCAGAAATATTCAGATATACAGAGATATTCAGAGATATTCAGATACTCAGAGATATTCTGAGATATTCAGATACTCAGAGATCTTCAGAGATATTGAGATACTCAGAGATATTCAGATACTCAGATATTCAGGTGCTCAGAGACATTCAGAGATAATCAGATACACAGATACTCAGAGATATTCAGATATATTCAGATACTCAGAGATATTCAGATGCACAGAGATATTCAGAGATAGTCAGATATTCAGAGATGTTCAGATACACAGAGATATTCAGAGATATTCAGATACTCAGAGATATTCGGAGATATTCTGATACGCAGAGATATTCAGAGATATTCAGATACTCAGAGATATTCAGAGATATTCAGATACTCAGAGATATTCAGATATATTCAGATACTCAGAGATATTCAGAGACATTCAGAGACACAGATATTCAGAAATGTCGAGATATTCAGAGCTATTCAGATGCTCAGAGATATTCTGAGATATTCTGAGACGCAGAGATATTCAGAGATATTCAGATACTCAGATATATTCAGATATATTCAGATACTCAGAGATATTCAGATGCACAGAGATATTCAGAGATAGTCAGATACTCAGAGATATTCGGAGATATTCTGATACGCAGAGATATTCAGAGATATTCAGATACTCAGAGATATTCAGAGATATTCAGATACTCAGAGATATTCAGATATATTCAGATGCTCAGAGATATTCAGAGACATTCAGAGACACAGCTATTCAGAAATGTAGAGATATTCAGAGCTATTCAGATACTCAGAGATATTCTGAGATATTCTGAGACACAGAGATATTCAGAGATATTCAGATACTCAGATATATTCAGATATATTCAGATACTCAGAGATATTCAGATGCACAGAGATATTCAGAGATAGTCAGATATTCAGAGATATTCAGATACACAGATATATTCAGAGATATTCAGATACTCAGAGATATTCTGAGATATTCTGAGACGCAGAGATATTCAGAGATATTCAGATACTCAGATATATTCAGATATATTCAGATACTCAGAGATATTCAGATGCACAGAGATATTCAGAGATAGTCAGATATTCAGAGATATTCAGATACACAGAGATATTCAAAGATATTCAGATACTCAGAGATATTCAGATGCACAGAGATATTCAGAGATAGTCAGATATTCAGAGATATTCAGATACACAGAGATATTCAGAGATATTCAGATACTCAGAGATATTCTGAGATATTCTGATACGCAGAGATATTCAGAGATATTCAGATACTCAGAGATATTCAGAGATATTCAGATACTCAGAGATATTCAGATATATTCAGATACTCAGAGATATTCAGAGATATTCAGAGACACAGCTATTCAGAAATGTAGAGATATTCAGAGCTATTCAGATACTCAGAGATATTCAGAGATGTTGAGATACTCATAGATATTCAGAAACTCAGAGATATTCACATATATTCAGATACTCAGGGATAATCAGAGATATTCAGATACTCAGAGATATTCAGATGCACAGAGATATTCGGAGATATTCTGATACGCAGAGATATTTAGATGTTAGGGAACTTGGGGAAATCAATAGTGATGTCTTGAGGAGTGTACATATTACAGAGAGGGAGGTGCTGGAAGTCTTAACGCGCATCAAGGTAGATAAATCTCCGGGACCTGATGAAATGTATCCCAGGACGTTATGGGAGGTTAGGGAGGAAATTGCGGGTCCCCTAGCAGAGATATTTGAATCATCCACCGCTACAGGTGAGGTGCCTGAAGATTGGAGGGTAGCAAATGTTGTGCCTTTGTTTAAGAAGGGCGGCAGGGAAAAGCCTGGGAACTACAGACCAGTGAGCCTGACATCTGTAGTGGGTAAGTTGTTAGAGGGTATTCTGAGGGACAGAATCTACAGGCATTTGGAGAGGCAGGGACTAATTAGGAACAGTCAGCATGGTTTTGTGAGAGGAAAATCATGTCTCACGAATTTGATTGAGTTTTTTGAAGGGGTAACCAAGAAGATAGATGAGGGCTGTGCAGTAGACGTGGTCTACATGGACTTCAGCAAAGCATTTGACAAGGTACCGCATGGTAGGTTGTTACATAAGGTTAAATCTCATGGGATCCAAGGTGAGGTAGCCAATTGGATACAAAATTGGCTTGACGACAGAAGACAGAGGGTGGTTGTGGAGGGTTGTTTTTCAAACTGGATGCCTGTGTCCAGCGGTGTGCCTCAGGGATCGGTGCTGGGTCCGCTGTTATTTGTTATTTATATTAATGATTTGGATGAGAATTTAGGAGGCATGGTTAGTAAGTTTGCAGATGACACCAAGATTGGTGGCATTGTGGACAGTGAAGAAGGTTATCTAGGATTGCAACGGGATCTTGATAAATTGGGCCAGTGGGCCGATGAATGGCAGATGGAGTTTAATTTAGATAAATGTGAGGTGATGCATTTTGGTAGATCGAATCGGGCCAGGACCTACTCCGTTAATGGTAGGGCGTTGGGGAGAGTTATAGAACAAAGAGATCTAGGAGTACAGATTCATAGCTCCTTGAAAGTGGAGTCACAGGTGGATAGGGTCGTGAAGAAGGCATTCAGCATGCTTGGTTTCATTGGTCAGAACATTGAATGCAGGAGTTGGGATGTCTTGTTGAAGTTGTACAGGGCATTGGTGAGGCCACACTTGGAGTACTGTGTACAGTTCTGGTCACCCTATTATAGAAAGGATATTATTAAACTAGAAAGAGTGCAGAAAAGATTTACTAGGATGCTACCGGGACTTGATGGTTTGACTTACAGGGAGAGGTTAGACAGACTGGGACTTTATTCCCTGGAGAGTAGGAGGTTAAGGGGTGATCTTATAGAAGTCTATAAAATAATGAGGGGCATAGATAAGGTCGATAGTCAAAATCTTTTCCCAAAGATAGGGGAGTCTATAACGAGGGGGCACAGATTTAAGGTGAGAGGGGAGAGATACAAAAGGATCCAGAGGGGCAATTTTTTCACTCAAAGGGTGGTGAGTGTCTGGAACGAGCTGCCAGAGGCAGTAGTAGAGGCGGGTACAATTTTGTCTTTTAAAAAGCATTTGGACAGTTACATGGGGAAGATGGGTATCGAGGGATATGGGCCAAGTGCAGGCAATTGGGACTAGCTTAGTGGTATAAACTGGGCGACATGGACATGTTGGGCCGAAGGGCCTGTTTCCATGTTGTAACTTCTATGATTCTATGATATTCAGATACTCAGAGATATTCAGAGATATTCAGATACTCAGAGATATTCAGAGCTATTCAGATACTCAGAGATATTCAGAGATGTTGAGATACTCATAGATATTCAGAAACTCAGAGATATTCACATATATTCAGATACTCAGGGATAATCAGAGATATTCAGATACTCAGAGTTATTCTGAGATATTCAGATTCTCAGTGATATTCAGAGATATTCAGATGAACAGATATTCAGGGACACAGAGATATTCAGAGACATTCAGATACTCATAGATATTCAGCAATATTCAGATACTCAGAGATATTCAGATACACAGAGATATTTAGCGATATTCGGATAGTTCGAGATATTCAGAGATATTCAGATATACAGAGACCGTCAGAGATATTCAGATGCGCAGAGATATTGCAAGATATTCAGATACTCGGTGATTTCAGAGATATTCAGATAATCAGAGATATTCAGATACTCAGAGATATTCAGATACTCCGAGATATTCAGGTACTCAGAGACATTCAGAGATAATCAGATACACAGATATTCAGAGATATTCAGATAAACAGAGATATTCAGAGACATTCAGAGTTACAGATATATTCAGAGACATTCAGATGCTCAGAGATATTCTGATATGCAGAGATATTCAGAGATATTCAGATACTCAGAGATATTCAGAGATATTCAGATACTCAGAAATATTCAGATATATTCAGATACTCAGAGATATTCAGATGTATTCAGATACTCAGAAATATTCAGAGATATTCAGAGACACAGATATTCAGAAATGTAGAGATATTCGGAGCTATTCAGATACTCAGAGATATTCAGAGATGTTGAGATACTCATAGATATTCAGAAACTCAGAGATATTCAGATATATTCAGATACTCAGGGATATTCAGAGACATTCAGATACTCAGAGATATTGAGAAACACAGAATGTTCAGATATTCAGAGATATCCAGGTACTCAGAGATATTCAGATATATTCAGAAACACAGAGATATTCAGAGCTAATCAGATATTCAGAAATAAGCAGAGAAATTCAGAGATATTCAGATGAAATGAGATGTTCAGACACTCATATATATTCAGAGATATTCAGAAACACAGATATTCAGAAATATTCAGAAATAAAGAGATATTCAGAGATATTCACATATTCAGAGATATTCAGCTGCACAGAGATATTCAGAGACATTCAGATACTCAGAGATATTCAGATACACAGAGATAGTCAGAGGTATTCAAAGATATTCAGATCCTCAGATATATTCCGTGATATTCAGAAAGTCAGAGATATTGTGGGATATTCGGAGATTTTCAGATACACAGAGATATTCAAAGATATTCAGAGACTCAGAGATATTCTGAGATATTCAGATAATCAGAGATAGTCAGTGATATTCAGATACTCAGAGATATTGGGGGATTGTCAGAGATTTTCAGATACACAGAGACATTCAGATATATTCAGATACTCAGGGATATTCAGAGATATTCAGATATTCAGATACTCATAGATATTCAGAGTTATTCAGAGATATTCAGAAACACAGATATTCAGAGATATTCAGATACTCAGAAATAAGCAGAGAAATTCAGAGCTATTCAGATGCAATGAGATATTCAGACACTGATATGTATTCAGAGATATTCAGAAACACAGATATTCAGAGATATTCAGAAATACAGAGATATTCAGAGATATTCACATATTCAGAGATATTCAGATACTCAGAACTATTCAGATACTCAGAGATAATCAGATAAACAGATATTCAGAGATATTTAGAGATATTCTGATGCACAGAGATATTCAGATGCAAAAATATTCAGATGTACAGAGATATTCAGATATTCAGAGGTATTCAGAGATATTCAGATGCACAGAGATATTCAGAGACATTCAGATACTCAGAGATATTCAGATACTCAGAGATATTCAGAGATATTCAGATATACAGAGATATTCAGAGATATTCAGATGCACAGAGATATTCAGAGACATTCAGATACTCAGAGATATTCAGATACACAGAGATAGTCAGAGGTATTCAAAGATATTCAGATCCTCAGATATATTCCGTGATATTCAGAAAGTCAGAGATATTGTGGGATATTCAGAGATTTTCAGATACACAGAGATATTCAAAGATATTCAGAGACTCAGAGATATTCAGAAATATTCAGATATACAGAGATATTCAGAGATATTCAGATACTCAGAGATATTCTGAGATATTCAGATACTCAGAGATCTTCAGAGATATTGAGATACTCAGAGATATTCAGATACTCAGATATTCAGGTGCTCAGAGACATTCAGAGATAATCAGATACACAGATACTCAGAGATATTCAGATATATTCAGATACTCAGAGATATTCAGATGCACAGAGATATTCAGAGATATTCAGATACTCAGAGATATTCGGAGATATTCTGATACGCAGAGATATTCAGAGATATTCAGATACTCAGAGATATTCAGAGATATTCAGATACTCAGAGATATTCAGATATATTCAGATACACAGAGATATTCAGAGACATTCAGAGACACAGATATTCAGAAATGTCAAGATATTCAGAGCTATTCAGATGCTCAGAGATATTCTGAGATATTCTGAGACGCAGAGATATTCAGAGATATTCAGATACTCAGATATATTCAGATATATTCAGATACTCAGAGATATTCAGATGCACAGAGATATTCAGAGATAGTCAGATACTCAGAGATATTCGGAGATATTCTGATACGCAGATATATTCAGATATATTCAGATACTCAGAGATATTCAGATGCACAGAGATATTCAGAGATAGTCAGATACTCAGAGATATTCGGAGATATTCTGATACGCAGAGATATTCAGAGATATTCAGATACTCAGAGATATTCAGAGATATTCAGATACTCAGAGATATTCAGATATATTCAGATGCTCAGAGATATTCAGAGACATTCAGAGACACAGCTATTCAGAAATGTAGAGATATTCAGAGCTATTCAGATACTCAGAGATATTCTGAGATATTCTGAGACACAGAGATATTCAGAGATATTCAGATACTCAGATATATTCAGATATATTCAGATACTCAGAGATATTCAGATGCACAGAGATATTCAGAGATAGTCAGATATTCAGAGATATTCAGATACACAGATATATTCAGATACTCAGAGATATTCTGAGATATTCTGAGACGCAGAGATATTCAGAGATATTCAGATACTCAGATATATTCAGATATATTCAGATACTCAGAGATATTCAGATGCACAGAGATATTCAGAGATAGTCAGATATTCAGAGATATTCAGATACACAGAGATATTCAGAGATAGTCAGATATTCAGAGATATTCAGATACACAGAGATATTCAGAGATATTCAGATACTCAGAGATATTCTGAGATATTCTGATACGCAGAGATATTCAGAGATATTCAGATACTCGGAGATATTCAGAGATATTCAGATACTCAGAGATATTCAGATATATTCAGATACTCAGAGATATTCAGAGATATTCAGAGACACAGCTATTCAGAAATGTAGAGATATTCAGAGCTATTCAGATACTCAGAGATATTCAGAGATGTTGAGATGCTCATAGATATTCAGAAACTCAGAGATATTCACATATATTCAGATACTCAGGGATAATCAGAGATATTCAGATACTCAGAGATATTCAGATGCACAGAGATATTCGGAGATATTCTGATACGCAGAGATATTCAGAGATATTCAGATACTCAGAGATATTCAGAGATATTCAGATACTCAGAGATATTCAGAGCTATTCAGATACTCAGAGATATTCAGAGATGTTGAGATACTCATAGATATTCAGAAACTCAGAGATATTCACATATATTCAGATACTCAGGTATAATCAGAGATATTCAGATACTCAGAGTTATTCTGAGATATTCAGATTCTCAGTGATATTCAGAGATATTCAGATGAACAGATATTCAGGGACACAGAGATATTCAGAGACATTCAGATACTCATAGATATTCAGCAATATTCAGATACTCAGAGATATTCAGATACACAGAGATATTTAGCGATATTCGGATAGTTCGAGATATTCAGAGATATTCAGATATACAGAGACCGTCAGAGATATTCAGATGCGCAGAGATATTGCAAGATATTCAGATACTCGGTGATTTCAGAGATATTCAGATAATCAGAGATATTCAGATACTCAGAGATATTCAGATACTCCGAGATATTCAGGTACTCAGAGACATTCAGAGATAATCAGATACACAGATATTCAGAGATATTCAGATAAACAGAGATATTCAGAGACATTCAGAGTTACAGATATATTCAGAGAGATTCAGATGCTCAGAGATATTCTGATATGCAGAGATATTCAGAGATATTCAGATACTCAGAGATATTCAGAGATATTCAGATACTCAGAAATATTCAGATATATTCAGATACTCAGAGATATTCAGATGTATTCAGATACTCAGAGATATTCAGAGATATTCAGAGACACAGATATTCAGAAATGTAGAGATATTCGGAGCTATTCAGACACTCAGAGATATTCAGAGATGTTGAGATACTCATAGATATTCAGAAACTCAGAGATATTCAGATATATTCAGATGCTCAGGGATATTCAGAGACATTCAGATACTCAGAGATATTCAGATGCACAGAGATATTCAGAGATAGTCAGATACTCAGAGATATTCAGAGATATTCAGATAATCAGAGATGTTCAGATACACAGAGATATTCAGTGATATTCAGATATACAGAGATATTCAGATATATGCAGATACACAGAGATATTCAGAGATATTCAGATACTTAGAGATACTGAGGGATATTGAGAGCTGTTCAGATACTCTGCGATATTCAGAGATATTCAGATACTCAGATTTATTCAGAGATATTCAGGAACACAGATATTCAGATATACAGAGATATTCTGTATATCAAATATCTGTGTTCCTGAATATATATTCAGAGATATTTCGATGCACAGAGATATTCAGAGGTATTGAGATACTCAGAAATAATCAGAGAAATTCAGACATATTCAGATGCAACAAAATATTCAGACACTCAGATATATAGATATATTCAGAGATATTCAGAAATACAGACATTCAGAGATATTCAGATACACAGAGATATTCAGAGATATTCAGATGTTCAGATACTCATAGATATTCAGAGATATTCAGATGCACAGATATTCAGATATACAGAGTAATTCAGAGATATTCAGAAACACAGATATTCAGAGATATTCAGCTATTCAGAGATATTGAGATATTCAGAGATATTCAGATATGCAGAGATATTCAGAGATATTCAGGTACTCAGAGATATTCAGATACTCAGAGATATTCAGAAATATTGAGATACAGAGACATTCAGAGATATTCAGATATTCAGAGATATTGAGAAACACAGAATGTTCAGATATTCAGAGATATCCAGGTACTCAGAGATATTCAGATATATTCAGAAACACAGAGATATTCAGAGCTAATCAGATATTCAGAGATATTCAGAGATATTCAGATACACAGAGATGTTCAGAGGTATTAAGATACTCAGAAATAAGCAGAGAAATTCAGAGATATTCAGATGAAATGAGATGTTCAGACACTCATATATATTCAGAGATATTCAGAAACACAGATATTCAGAAATATTCAGAAATAAAGAGATATTCAGAGATATTCACATATTCAGATACACAGAGATAGTCAGAGGTATTCAAAGATATTCAGATCCTCAGATATATTCCGTGATATTCAGAAAGTCAGAGATATTGTGGGATATTCAGAGATTTTCAGATACACAGAGATATTCAAAGATATTCAGAGACTCAGAGATATTCTGAGATATTCAGATAATCAGAGATATTCAGATACTCAGAGATATTCAGAGATATTCAGATATACAGAGATCTTCAGAGATATTGAGATACTCAGAGATATTCAGATACTCAGAGATATTCAGGTGCTCAGAGACATTCAGAGATAATCAGATACACAGATACTCAGAGATATTCAGATAGTCTGAGATATTCAGATACTCCAAGATATTCAGATGCTCAGAGATATTCAGATACGCAGAGATATTCAGACACAGAGAGATATTCAGAGATATTCAGATACTCAGAGATATTCAGAGATATTCAGATACACGGAAATATTAAGAGATTTTCAAATGCACGGACATATTCAGAGATATTCAGATACTCAGAGATATTCAGATTGTCAGAGATATTCAGAGATATTCAGATACTCAGAGATATTCAGAGATATTCAGATACTCAGAGATATTCAGAGACTTCCATAGATATTCAGACACATAGACATATTCAGAGATATTCAGATGCACGGAGATATTCAGAGATATTCAGATGCTCAGAGATATTCAGATTGCCAGAGATATTCAGAGATATTCAGATACTCAGAGATATTCAGAGATATTCAGATGCTCAGTGATGTTCAGAGATATTCAGATGAACAGATATTCAGAGACACAGAGATATTCAGAGACATTCAGATACTCAGAGATATTCAGAGATATTCAGATGCTCAGAGATATTCAGATGCACAGAGATATTCAGAGATAGTCAGATATTCAGAGATATTCAGAGATATTCAGATACTCAGAGATATTGGAGTCATAGAGTCATAGAGTCATTGAGTTATACAGCACGGATAGAGGTCCTTCGGCCCATCATGTCCGCGCCGGCCATCAAGCCCTGTCTACTCTAATCCCATATTCCAGCATTTGGTCCGTAGCCTTGCATGCTATGGCATTTCAAGTGCTCATCCAAATGCTTCTTGAATGTTGTGAGGTTTTCCTGCCTCCACAACCCTTTCAGGCAGTGAGTTCCAGACTCCAACCACCCTCTGGGTGAAACAGTTCTTTCTCAAATCCCCTCTAAACCTCCCGCCTTTTACCTTGAATCTATGTCCCCTTGTTATAGAACCCTCAACGAAGGGAAAAAGCTCCTTAGTATCCATCCTATCTGTGCCCCTCATAATTTTGTACACCTCAATCATGTCCCCCCTCAGCCTCCTCTGCTCCAAGGAAAACAAACCCAATCTTCCCAGTCTCTCTTCATAGCTGAAGCGCTCCAGCCCTGGTAACATCCTGGTGAATCTCCTCTGCACCCTCTCCAAAGCGATCACATCCTTCCTGTAGTGTGGCGACCAGAACTGCACACAGTACTCCAGCTGCGGCCTAACCAGTGTTTTATACAGCTCCATCATAACCTCCTTGCTCTTATATTCTATGCCTCGGCTAATAAAGGCAAGTATCCCATATGCCTTCTTTACCACCTTATCTACCTGTTCCGCCGCCTTCAGGGATTTGTGAACTTGCACACCAAGATCCCTCTGACCCTCTGTCTTGCCTAGGGTCCTCCCATTCATTGTGTATTCCCTTTCCTTGTTAGTCCCTCCAAAGTGCATCACCTCGCACTTAAATTCCATTTGCCACTGTTCCGCCCATCTGACCAACCCATCTATATCGTCCTGCAGCCTGAGGCTATCCTCCTCGCTATTTACCACCCTACCAATTTTTGTATCATCAGCGAACTTACTGATCATACCTTTTACATTCATATCCAAGTCATTAATGTAGACCACAAACAGCAAGGGACCCAGCACCGATCCCTGTGGTACCCCACTGGCCACAGGCTTCCAGTCACAAAAACAACCTTCGACCATCACCCTCTGCCATCTGCCACTAAGCCAGTTTTGTATCCAAAGTGCCAAGGCACCCTGGATTCCATGGGCTCGTACCTTCTTGACCAGTCTCCTGTGGGGGACTTTATCGAAGGCCTTACTGAAATCCATGTATACCACATCCACTGCGTTACCCTCATCCACACGCCTAGTCACCCCCTCAGAAAATTCAATCAAATAGTCAGACATGATCTTCCCTTGACAAAGCCATGTTGACTATCCCTGATTAATCCTTGCTTCTCCAAGTGGAGACTAATTTTGTCCTTCAGAATTTTTTCCAATAATTTTCCTACCACTGATGTTAGGCTCACTGGCCTGTAGTTCCCTGGTTTTTCCCTACTCCCCTTCTTGAATAATGGTACTACATTAGCGGTTCTCCAGTCCTCTGGCACATCCCCTGTGGCCAGAGAGGTTCTGAATATATGTGTCAGAGCCCCCACAATCTCCTCCTTTGCCTCACACAGTAGCCTGGGATACATTTCGTCCGGGCCTGGGGATTTATCCATTTTTAGGCCTGCTAAAACCGCCAATACCTCCTCCCACTCGATGTTAATATGTTCGAGTATATCACAGTCCCCCTGCCGTATTTCTATGTCTACGTCGTCCTTCTCCATAGTGAAAACAGATGCAAAAAATTCATTTAGAATCCCTACTACATCTGCCGGCTCCACACACAGATTGCCATTTTTGTCCCTAATGGGCCCTATTTTTTCCCTAGTCATCCTCTTACCCTTAATATACTTATAAAACATCTTAGGATTTTCCTTTATTTTGCTCGCCAGTGTTATTTCAGTGTATATTCTGAGATATTCAGATGCACAGAGATATTCAGAGACATTCAGATACTCAGAGATGTTCAGATACTCAGAGATATTCAGAGATATTCAGATATACAGAGATATTCGGAGATATTCAGATGCTCAGAGATATTCTGAGATATTCAGATACTCAGAGATATTCAGATACTCAGAGATATTCAGGTGCTCAGAGACATTCAGAGATAATCAGATACACAGATATTCAGAGATATTCAGATACACAGATATTCAGAGATATTCAGATAGTCTGAGATATTCAGATATTCCGAGATATTCAGATACTCAGAGATATTCAGAGATATTCATAGATATTCTGTTACTCAGAGATATTCAGATACTCAGAGATAGTCAGACACAGAGAGATATTCAGAGATATTCAGAGATTTTGAGATACTCATAGATATTCAGAAACTCAGAGATATTCAGATATATTCAGATTCTCAGTGATATTCAGAGATATTCAGATGAACAGATATTCAGAGACACAGAGATATTCAGAGACATTCAGGTACACAGAGATATTCAGAGATATTCAGATGCACAGAGATATTCAGAGATAGTCAGATATTCAGAGATATTCAGATACACAGAGATATTCAGAGATAATCAGAAACAGAGAAATATTCAGAGATATTCATAGATATTCTGAGATATTCACAGATGTCCAGATACAGAGAGATATTCAGAGATATTCAGATACATGGAGATATTCAGTTGCACTGAGATATTCAGAGATATTCACAAACAGAGAGTTATTCAGAGATATTCAGATACACGGCGATATTCAGAGATCGTCTGAAACACAGAGATATTCAGAGATATTCAGAAACACTGAGATATTCAGAGATATTCATGAACACAGAGATATTCAGATACACGGATATATTCAGATACACAGAGATATTCAGAAACACAGCGATATTCATAGATATTCCGAAACACAGATATTCAGAGATATTCAGATGCACGGAGATATTCAGAGATATTCAGAAACAGAGAGATATTCAGAAATATTCAGATGCTCAGAGATATTCAGAGATATTCAGAAACAGAGAGATATTCAGAGATATTCATAGATATTCAGAGATATTCATAGATGTACAGATACAGAGAGATGTTCAGAGATATTCAGAGATATACAGATGCAGAGAGATATTAAGCGATATTCAGAAACACAGAGATATTCAGAGATATTAGTAACACAGAGATATTCAGATACATGGAGATATTCAGAGATATTCAGAAACACAGAGATTTTCAGAAATATTCAGACACACGGAGATATTCAGAGATATTGAGATGCACAGAGATATTCAGCGATATTCAGAAACAGAGAGATATTCAGATATTCAGAGGTATTCAGAGATATTCAGATGCTCAGATATATTCAGAGATATTCAGATACAGAGAGATATTAAGATACAAAGAGATAATCAGAGATAATCAGATACTCAGAGATATTCAGAGATATTCAGACACTCAGAGATATTCAGAAATATTCAGAAATACAGAGATATTCAGAGATATTCAGATGCACTGAGATGTTCGGAGATCATCAGATACACGGAGATATTCAGAGATATTCAGATACTCAGAGATATTCAGAGATATTCAGAAATTCAGTGATATTCAGAGATATTCAGAAACACAGAGAGATTTTGAGAGATATTCATAAAGACAGGTACTCAGAGATGTTCAGAGATTGTCAGATACTCAGAGATATTCATAAATTTTCAGATTCACTGAGATATTCAGAGATATTCAGAAACACAGTGATATTCAGATAAACGGAGATATTCAGAGATATTCAGAAACACAGGTATTCAGAGAAATTCTGAAACACAGAGATATTCGGAGCTATTCACCTGCTTAGAGATATTCAGAGATGTTCAGATACACAGAGATATTCAAAGATATTCTGATTCTCAAAGATATTCAGAGATATTCAGAAACACAGAGATATTCAGAGCTATTCTTAAACACAGGGATATTCAGATACACGGAGATATTAAGAGATATTCAGAAACACAGTGATATACAGATATTCAGAGCTATTCAGAGATATTCAGATGCAAAGAGATATTCAGAGATATTCAGAGATAGTCAGTGATATTCAGATACTCAGGAACATTCAGAGATAATTAAATTCACATATTCAGAGATATTCAGAGATATTCAGAAACAGAGAGATATTCAGAGATATTCATAGATATTCAAAGATATTCAGAGATGTACAGATACAGAGAGATATTCAGAGATATTCAGATGCACAGGGATATGCAGAGATATTCAGATACACAGAGAATTTCAGATATGTTCAGATACTCAGAGATTTTCAGAGATATTCAGAGATATACAGAAACAGAGAGATATTAAGCGATATTCAGAAACACAGAGATATTCAGAGATATTCAGAAATACAGAGATATTCAGAGATATTCAGAAACACAGAGAGATTTTGAGAGATATTCATAAAGACAGGTACTCAGAGATGTTCAGATACACAGAGATATTCAGAGATTTTCAGATACTCAGAGATATTCAGAAATTTTCAGATACACTGACATATTCAGAGATATTCAGAAACACAGTGATATTCAGATAAACGGAGATATTCAGAGATATTCAGAAAGACAGGTATTCAGAGAAATTCTGAAACACAGAGATATTCGGAGCTATTCACCTGCTTAGAGATATTCAGAGATATTCAGAAATACAGAGATATTCAGAGATATTCAGAAACACAGAGAGATTTTGAGAGATACATAAGAACATAAGAAATAGGAGCAGGAGTAGGCCAATCGGCCCCTCGAGCCTGCTCCGCCATTCAATAAGATCATGGCTGATCTGATCCTAACCTCAAATCTAAATTCATGTCCAATTTCCTGCCCGCTCCCCGTAACCCCTAATTCCCTTTACTTCTAGGAAACTGTCTATTTCTGTTTTAAATTTATTTCATGATGTAGCTTCCACAGCTTCCTGGGGCAGCAAATTCCACAGACCTACTACCCTCTGAGTGAAGAAGTTTCTCCTCATCTCAGTTTTGAAAGAGCAGCCCCTTATTCTAAGATTATGCCCCCTAGTTCTAGTTTCACCCATCCTTGGGAACATCCTTACCGCATCCACCCGATCAAGCCCCTTCACAATCTTATATGTTTCAATAAGATCGCCTCTCATTCTTCTGAACTCCAATGAGTAGAGTCCCAATCTACTCAACCTCTCCTCATATGTCTGCCCCCTCATCCCCGGGATTAACCGAGTGAACCTTCTTTGTACTGCCTCGAGAGCAAGTATGTCTTTTCTTAAGTATGGAGACCAAAACTGTATGCAGTATTCCAGGTGCGGTCTCACCAAGACCTTATATAACTGCAGCAATACCTCCCTGTTTTTATATTCTATCCCCCTAGTAATAAACGCCAACATTCCGTTGGCCTTCTTGATCACCTGCTGCACCTGCAAACTAACTTTTTGATTTTCTTGCACTCGGACCCCCAGATCCCTTTGTACTGCAGTACTTTCCAGTTGCTCGCCGTTAAGATAATAACTTGCTCTCCGATTTTTCCTGCCATAGTGCATAACCTCACATTTTTCAATATTGTATTGCATCTGCCAAATCTCCGCCCACTCACCCAGCCTGTCTATATCCCCTTGTAGGTTTTTTATGTCCTCCTCACTCTTTACTTTCCCTCCCATCTTTGTATCATCTGCAAACTTTGATATGTTACACTCGGTCCCCTCCTCCAAATCGTTAATATAGATTGTAAAGAGTTGGGGACCCAGCACCGACCCCTGTGGAACACCACTGGCTACAGGTTGCCAGTCCGAGAATGTACCATTTATCCCAACTCTCTGCTTCCTGTTAGATAACCAATCCTCCACCCATGCCAGAATATTACCCCCAATCCAGTGATTCTTTATCTTGAGCAATAATCTTTTATGTGGCGCCTTGTCGAATGCCTTCTGGAAGTCTAAATACACTACGTCCACTGGTTCCCCTTTATCCACCCTGTACGTTATATCCTCAAAGAACTCAAGCAAATTTGTCAGACATGACTTCCCCTTCGTAAAGCCATGCTGACTTTGTCCTATTAAATTATGTTTATCCAAATGTTCCACTACTGTCTCCTTAATAATCGACTCCAAAATTTTACCCACCACAGATGTTAGGCTAACTGGTCTATAATTTCCAGCCTTCTGCCTACTACCCTTTTTAAATAAAGGTGTTACATTGGCAGTTTTCCAATCTGCCGGGACCTTTGCCGAGTCCAGAGAATTTTGGAAAATTATTACCAAAGCATCCACAATCCCTACTGCCACTTCCCTCACGACCCTGGGATGTAAGCCATCAGGTCCGGGGGATTTATCCGCCTTGAGTCCCATTAATTTACTGAGTACCAATTCCTTAGTGATTTTAATCGTATTTAGCTCCTCCCCCCCTAGAGCCCCCTGTTTGTCCAGTGTTGGGACATTCTTAGTGTCCTCTACCGTAAAGACTGAAACAAAATATTTGTTCAGCATTTTTGCCATCTCCATGTTTCCCACCATTAATTTCCCGGTCTCATCCTCTAAAGGACCTACGTTTGCCTTAGCCACCCTTTTTCTTTTTATATAACTGTAGAAACTCTTGCTATCTGTTTTTATATTTTTTGCTAATTTATTTTCATAATCTATCTTCCCTTTCTTAATCAATCCTTTCGTTACTTTTTGCTGTTTTTTGAAGACTTCCCAATCTTCTATCCTCCCACGAAGTTTGGCTACCTTATATATCCTTGATTTTAGTCGGATACTATCCTTAATTTCTTTACTTAGCCACGGGTGGCTGTCATTTCTTTTACACCCTTTTTTCCTCAGTGGTATATATATTTTTTGAAAGTTGTAAAATAACTCCTTAAATGAACACCACTGCTCATGTACCGTCTTACCCTTTAATCTATTTTCCCAGTCCACTTTAATCAATTCCGCTCTCATACCATCATAGTCTCCTTTATTCAAGCTCAGTACGCTTGTTTGAGAATCAACCTTCTCACCCTCTAATTGGATATGGAATGTAACCATGTTATGGTCACTCATTCCAAGGGGATCCTTAACAAGGACATTATTAATTAATCCTGGCTCATTACACAGGACCAGGTCCAAGGTTGCTTGCCCCTTGTAGGTTCAGTTACATACTGCTCAAGAAATCCATCCCTAATACACTCAATAAACTCTTCCTCAAGGCTACCCTGCCCAATTTGATTTGTCCAGTTAATATGATAGTTAAAATCCCCCATAATTATAGCTGTTCCCTTATTACATGCTTCGACTATTTCCTGATTAATACTTCTTCCAGCAGAGTTGCAACTATTAGGAGGCCTATATACTACGCCCACTAGTGTTTTTTTTCCCTTATTATTCCTTATCTCTACCCAAACTGTTTCATTATCCTGATCCTTTGTCCCAATAACTTTTCTCTGTATTACAGTGATTCCTTCCTTTATTAACATAGCCACCCCACCTCCCCTTCCTTCCTGCCTGTCCTTCCTGATTGTTAAATACCCTGGCATATTTAATTCCCAGTCGTTGTCACCCTGCAGCCATGTTTCTGTAATGGCCACAGGATCATACCCAAACGTCGTTATTTGTGCAGTTAACTCGTCCATTTTGTTACGAATGCTACGTGCATTCAGATAAAGAACTTTCAAATATGTTTTGTGACGCTTAGTTCCTGCTTTTTCCTTTTTTAACACTTTTCATAAAGACAGGTACTCAGAGATGTTCAGATACACAGAGATATTCAGAGATTTTCAGATACTCAGAGATATTCAGAAATTTTCAGATACACTGAGATATTCAGAGATATTCAGAAACACAGTGATATTCAGATAAACGGAGATATTCAGAGATATTCAGAAAGACAGGTATTCAGAGAAATTCTGAAACACAGAGATATTCGGAGCTATTCACCTGCTTAGAGATATTCAGAGATATTCAGAAACACAGAGATATTCAGTTACATCGAGTTTATCAGCGATATTCAGATACACAGAGATGTTCAAAGATATTCAGATACTCAAAGATATTCAGAGATATTCAGATACACATAGTTATTCGGAGATATTCAGTTACTCAGAGATATTCATAGATATACAGATACTCAGAGATATTCAGAGATATTCAGATACATGGAGACATTCAGATACACGGATATATTCAGATGCAAAGAGATATGCAGTGATATTCAGAAACATGGATATATTCAGAAATATTCAGATACTAAGAGATATTCAGACATGTTCAGAAACACAGAGATATTCAGAGATATTCTGAAACACAGAAATATTCAGAGATATTCAGATATTCAGAGATGTACAGATACAGAGCTATATGAAGAGATATTCAGAAACACAGAGATATTCAGAGATATTCTTAAACACAGAGCTATTCAGATACACGGAGATATTCAGAGATATTCAGAAACAAAGAGATATTCAGAGATATTCAGAAACAAAGATATACAGATATTCAGAGCTATTCAGAGATATTCAGATGCAAAGTGATATTCAGAGATATTCAGAGATAGTCAGTGATATTCAGAGATATTCAGACACACAGAGATATTCAGAGATATTCAGAAACGCAGAGATATTCAGAATAAAAAGGAGCTATTCAGAGATACTCAAAAAGACAGATATTCAGAGTTCTTCACATACACAGAGATATTGTGAGATATTCAGATACTCAGAAATATTCCGAGATATTCAGATACACAGCGATAATCAGAGATATTCAGATACTCAGAGATATACAGAGATATTCAGAAATACAGAGATATTCAGACAAACGGACAAATTCAGAGATATTCAGAGATATTCTGAAAGACAGGCATTCAGAGAAATTCAGATACTCAGAGATATTCTGAGATATTCAGAAACATAGAGATATGCAGAGATATTCAGATATGCAGAGATATACAGATACACAGAAATATTCAGAGATAATCAGATACACAGTGATATTCGGAGATATTCGGATACACAGAGATATTCAGATCCATGGAGATATTCAGAGATATTCAGATACTCAGAGATGTTCAGAGATATTCAGATAAACACAAATATTCAGATACATTGAGATAGTCAGAGATATTCGGGGATATTCAGATGCTCAGAGATATTCAGAGATATTTAGATACTCAGAGACATTCAGAGATAATCAGATACACAGATATTCAGAGATATTCAGAAACACAGAGATATTCAGATACACAGAGATATTCAGATATTCAGAGAAATTATGAGATATTCAGATACACAGAAATATTCAGAGACATTCAGATATACCGAGATATTCAGAGATATTCAGATCTTCAGAGATGCTCAGTGACATTCAGATACAAAGAGATATTCATAGATATTCAGATACTCAGATATATTCAAAGATATTCAGATGCAAAGAGATATTCGGAGATATTCAGACACTCAGAGATATTAAGAAACATAGAGATATTCAGATGCACAGAGATATTCAGAGATATGCAGATACATGGAGATGTTCAGATGCACTGAGATATTCAGAGATATTCAGGTACACGGCGATATTCAGAGATAGTCTGAAACACAGAGATATTCAGAGAAATTGAGATATTCAGAGATAAACAGATACAGGTAGATATTCGAATATATTCAGATACACGGGGATATTCTGATACAGAGAGATATTCAGATACACAGAGATATTCAGAAACACAGCGATATTCAGAGATATTCAGATGCACGTAGATGTTCAGATACACGGAGATATTCAGAGATATTCAGAAACACAGAGATGTTCAGAGATATTCAGAAACAGAGAGATATTCAAAGATATTCATAGATATTCAAAGATATTCAGAGATGTACAGATACAGAGAGATATTCAGTGATATTCGGATGCACAGAGATATGCAGAGATATTCAGATACACAGAGATATTCAGATATGTTCAGATACTCAGAGATTTTCAGAGATATTCAGAGATATAAAGATACAGAGAGATATTAAGCCATATTCTGAAACACAGAGATATTCACAAAATGTACTCTGGGTGGGTGACTTCAATGTCCATCACCAAGAGTGGCTCGGTAGCACCACGACTGACCGAGCTGGCCGAGTCCTGAAGGATACAGCTGCCAGACTGGGCCTGCGGCAGGTGGTGAGCGAACCAACACGAGGGAAAAACTTACTTGACCTCGTCCTCACCAATCCACCTGTCGCAAATGCATCTGTCCATGACAGTATTGGTAGGAGTGACCACCGCACAGTCCTCGTGGAGATGAAATCCCGTCTTCGCACTGAGGACACCATCCAACGTGTTGTGTGGCACTACCACCGTGCTAAATGGGATAGATTCAGAATGGATCTAGCAGCTCAAAACTGGGCATCCATGAGGCGCTGTGGGCCATCAGCAGCAGCAGAATTGTATTCCAGCACAATCTGTAACCTCATGGCCCGGCATATTCCTCACTCTACCATTACCAACAAGCCAGGGGATCAACCCTGGTTCAATGAGGAGTGCAGAAGAGCATGCCAGGAGCAGCACCAGGCATACCTAAAAATGAGGTGCCAACCTGGTGAAGCTGCAACTCAGGACTATATGCATGCTAAACAGCGGAAGCAACATGCTAAATGAACACCACTGCTCATGTACCGTCTTACCCTTTAATCTATTTTCCCAGTCCACTTTAATCAATTCCGCTCTCATACCATCATAGTCTCCTTTATTCAAGCTCAGTACGCTTGTTTGAGAATCAACCTTCTCACCCTCTAATTGGATATGGAATGTAACCATGTTATGGTCACTCATTCCAAGGGGATCCTTAACAAGGACATTATTAATTAATCCTGGCTCATTACACAGGACCAGGTCCAAGGTTGCTTGCCCCTTGTAGGTTCAGTTACATACTGCTCAAGAAATCCATCCCTAATACACTCAATAAACTCTTCCTCAAGGCTACCCTGCCCAATTTGATTTGTCCAGTTAATATGATAGTTAAAATCCCCCATAATTATAGCTGTTCCCTTATTACATGCTTCGACTATTTCCTGATTAATACTTCTTCCAGCAGAGTTGCAACTATTAGGAGGCCTATATACTACGCCCACTAGTGTTTTTTTTCCCTTATTATTCCTTATCTCTACCCAAACTGTTTCATTATCCTGATCCTTTGTCCCAATAACTTTTCTCTGTATTACAGTGATTCCTTCCTTTATTAACATAGCCACCCCACCTCCCCTTCCTTCCTGCCTGTCCTTCCTGATTGTTAAATACCCTGGCATATTTAATTCCCAGTCGTTGTCACCCTGCAGCCATGTTTCTGTAATGGCCACAGGATCATACCCAAACGTCGTTATTTGTGCAGTTAACTCGTCCATTTTGTTACGAATGCTACGTGCATTCAGATAAAGAACTTTCAAATATGTTTTGTGACGCTTAGTTCCTGCTTTTTCCTTTTTTAACACTTTTCATAAAGACAGGTACTCAGAGATGTTCAGATACACAGAGATATTCAGAGATTTTCAGATACTCAGAGATATTCAGAAATTTTCAGATACACTGAGATATTCAGAGATATTCAGAAACACAGTGATATTCAGATAAACGGAGATATTCAGAGATATTCAGAAAGACAGGTATTCAGAGAAATTCTGAAACACAGAGATATTCGGAGCTATTCACCTGCTTAGAGATATTCAGAGATATTCAGAAACACAGAGATATTCAGTTACATCGAGTTTATCAGCGATATTCAGATACACAGAGATGTTCAAAGATATTCAGATACTCAAAGATATTCAGAGATATTCAGATACACATAGTTATTCGGAGATATTCAGTTACTCAGAGATATTCATAGATATACAGATACTCAGAGATATTCAGAGATATTCAGATACATGGAGACATTCAGATACACGGATATATTCAGATGCAAAGAGATATGCAGTGATATTCAGAAACATGGATATATTCAGAAATATTCAGATACTAAGAGATATTCAGACATGTTCAGAAACACAGAGATATTCAGAGATATTCTGAAACACAGAAATATTCAGAGATATTCAGATATTCAGAGATGTACAGATACAGAGCTATATGAAGAGATATTCAGAAACACAGAGATATTCAGAGATATTCTTAAACACAGAGCTATTCAGATACACGGAGATATTCAGAGATATTCAGAAACAAAGAGATATTCAGAGATATTCAGAAACAAAGATATACAGATATTCAGAGCTATTCAGAGATATTCAGATGCAAAGTGATATTCAGAGATATTCAGAGATAGTCAGTGATATTCAGAGATATTCAGACACACAGAGATATTCAGAGATATTCAGAAACGCAGAGATATTCAGAATAAAAAGGAGCTATTCAGAGATACTCAAAAAGACAGATATTCAGAGTTCTTCACATACACAGAGATATTGTGAGATATTCAGATACTCAGAAATATTCCGAGATATTCAGATACACAGCGATAATCAGAGATATTCAGATACTCAGAGATATACAGAGATATTCAGAAATACAGAGATATTCAGACAAACGGACAAATTCAGAGATATTCAGAGATATTCTGAAAGACAGGCATTCAGAGAAATTCAGATACTCAGAGATATTCTGAGATATTCAGAAACATAGAGATATGCAGAGATATTCAGATATGCAGAGATATACAGATACACAGAAATATTCAGAGATAATCAGATACACAGTGATATTCGGAGATATTCGGATACACAGAGATATTCAGATCCATGGAGATATTCAGAGATATTCAGATACACAGAGATTTTCAGAGATATTCAGATACTCAGAGATGTTCAGAGATATTCAGATAAACACAAATATTCAGATACATTGAGATAGTCAGAGATATTCGGGGATATTCAGATGCTCAGAGATATTCAGAGATATTTAGATACTCAGAGACATTCAGAGATAATCAGATACACAGATATTCAGAGATATTCAGAAACACAGAGATATTCAGATACACAGAGATATTCAGATATTCAGAGAAATTATGAGATATTCAGATACACAGAAATATTCAGAGACATTCAGATATACCGAGATATTCAGAGATATTCAGATCTTCAGAGATGCTCAGTGACATTCAGATACAAAGAGATATTCATAGATATTCAGATACTCAGATATATTCAAAGATATTCAGATGCAAAGAGATATTCGGAGATATTCAGACACTCAGAGATATTAAGAAACATAGAGATATTCAGATGCACAGAGATATTCAGAGATATGCAGATACATGGAGATGTTCAGATGCACTGAGATATTCAGAGATATTCAGGTACACGGCGATATTCAGAGATAGTCTGAAACACAGAGATATTCAGAGAAATTGAGATATTCAGAGATAAACAGATACAGGTAGATATTCGAATATATTCAGATACACGGGGATATTCTGATACAGAGAGATATTCAGATACACAGAGATATTCAGAAACACAGCGATATTCAGAGATATTCAGATGCACGTAGATGTTCAGATACACGGAGATATTCAGAGATATTCAGAAACACAGAGATGTTCAGAGATATTCAGAAACAGAGAGATATTCAAAGATATTCATAGATATTCAAAGATATTCAGAGATGTACAGATACAGAGAGATATTCAGTGATATTCGGATGCACAGAGATATGCAGAGATATTCAGATACACAGAGATATTCAGATATGTTCAGATACTCAGAGATTTTCAGAGATATTCAGAGATATAAAGATACAGAGAGATATTAAGCCATATTCTGAAACACAGAGATATTCACAAAATGTACTCTGGGTGGGTGACTTCAATGTCCATCACCAAGAGTGGCTCGGTAGCACCACGACTGACCGAGCTGGCCGAGTCCTGAAGGATACAGCTGCCAGACTGGGCCTGCGGCAGGTGGTGAGCGAACCAACACGAGGGAAAAACTTACTTGACCTCGTCCTCACCAATCCACCTGTCGCAAATGCATCTGTCCATGACAGTATTGGTAGGAGTGACCACCGCACAGTCCTCGTGGAGATGAAATCCCGTCTTCGCACTGAGGACACCATCCAACGTGTTGTGTGGCACTACCACCGTGCTAAATGGGATAGATTCAGAATGGATCTAGCAGCTCAAAACTGGGCATCCATGAGGCGCTGTGGGCCATCAGCAGCAGCAGAATTGTATTCCAGCACAATCTGTAACCTCATGGCCCGGCATATTCCTCACTCTACCATTACCAACAAGCCAGGGGATCAACCCTGGTTCAATGAGGAGTGCAGAAGAGCATGCCAGGAGCAGCACCAGGCATACCTAAAAATGAGGTGCCAACCTGGTGAAGCTGCAACTCAGGACTACATGCATGCTAAACAGCGGAAGCAACATGCTATAGACAGAGCTAAGTGATTCCACAACCAACGGATCAGATCAAAGCTCTGCAGTCCTGCCACGTCCAGTCGTGAATGGTGGTGGACAATTAAACAACTAACGGGAGGAGGAGGCTCTGCAAACATCCCCATTCTCAATGATGGCGGAGTCCAGCACGTGAGTGCAAAAGACAAGGCTGAAGCGTTTGCAACCATCTTCAGCCAGAAGTGCCGAGTGGATGATCCATCTCAGCCTCCTCCCGATATCCCCACCATCACGGAAGCCAGTCTTCGGCCAATTCGATTCACTCCACGTGATATCAAGAAACGGCTGAGTGCACTGGATACAGCAAAGGCTATGGACCCCGACAACATCCCAGCTGTAGTGCTGAAGACTTGTGCTCCAGAACGAGCTGCGCCTCTAGCCAAGCTGTTCCAGTACAGCTACAACACTGGCATCTACCCGACAATGTGGAAAATTGCCCAGGTATGTCCTGTCCACAAAAAGCAGGACAAAACCAATCCGGCCAATTACCGCCCCATCAGTCTACTCTCAATCATCAGCAAAGTGATGGAAGGTGTCGTCGACAGTGCTATCAAGCGGCACTTACTCACCAATAACCTGCTCACCGATACTCAGTTTGGGTTCCGCCAGGACCACTCGGCTCCAGACCTCATTACAGCCTTGGTCCAAACATGGACAAAAGAGCTGAATTCCAGAGGTGAGGTGAGAGTGACTGCCCTTGACATCAAGGCAGCATTTGACCGAGTGTGGCACCAAGGAGCCCTAGTAAAATTGAAGTCAATGGGAATCAGGGGGAAAACTCTCCAGTGGCTGGAGTCATACCTAGCACAAAGGAAGATGGTAGTGGTTGTTGGAGGCCAATCATCTCAGCCCCAGGGCATTGCTGCAGGAGTTCCTCAGGGCAGTGTCCTAGGCCCAACCATCTTCAGCTGCTTCATCAATGACCTTCCCTCCATCATAAGGTCAGAAATGGGGATGTTCGCTGATGACTGCACAGTGTTCAGTTCCATTCGCAACCCCTCAGATAATGAAGCAGTCCGAGCCTGCATGCAGCAAGACCTGGACAACATCCAGGCTTGGGCTGATAAGTGGCAAGTAACATTCGCGCCAGATAAGTGCCAGGCAATGACCATCTCCAACAAGAGAGAGTCTAACCACCTCCCCTTGATATTCAACGGCATTACCATCGCCGAATCCCCCACCATCAACATCCTGGGGGTCACCATTGACCAGAAACTTAACTGGACCAGCCATAAAAATACTGTGGCTACAAGAGCAGGTCAGAGGCTGGGTATTCTGCGGCGAGTGACTCACCTCCTGACTCCCCAAAGCCTTTCCACCATCTACAAGGCACAAGTCAGGAGTGTGATGGAATACTCTCCACTTGCCTGGATGAGTGCAGCTCCAACAACACTCAAGAAGCTCGACACCATCCAAGATAAAGCAGCCCGCTTGATTGGCACCCCATCCACCAACCTAAACATTCACTCCCTTCACCACCGGCGCACTGTGGCTGCAGTGTGCACCATCCACAGGATGCACTGCAGCAACTCGCCAAGGCTTCTTCGACAGCACCTCCCAAACCCGCGACCTCTACCACCTAGAAGGACAAGGGCAGCAGGCGCATGGGAACAACACCACCTGCACATTCCCCTCCAAGTCACACACCATCCCGACTTGGAAATATATCGCCGTTCCTTCATTGTCGCTGGGTCAAAATCCTGGAACTCCCTTCCTAACAGCACTGTGGGAGAACCGTCACCACACGGACTGCAGCGGTTCAAGAAGGCGGCTCATCACCACCTTCTCGAGGGCAATTAGGGATGGGCAATAAATGCCGGACTTGCCAGCGACGCCCACATCCCGTGAACGAATAAAAAAAATTTTTAAAAATAAAAAATATTCAGAGATATTCAGAATCACAGAAATATTCAGAGATATTCAAAAACAGAGAGATATGCAGAGATATTCAGGTACACAGAGATATTCAGAGATATTCAGATACTCAGCGATATTCAGAGATATTCAGATTCTCAGAGATATTCAGAGATATTCAGATTCACGGAGATATTCAGAGATATTCAGACACACAGATATGCAGAGATATTCACAAACACAGAGATATTTAGACACAGAGATATTCTGATACACGTACATATTCAGAGATATTCATATACACGGAGATATTCAGAGATATTCAGATACTCAGCAATATTCAGAGATATTCAGATACTCAGAGATATTCAGAGATATTCAGATACAAGGGAATATTCCGAGATTTTCAGAATCACGGAAATATTCAGAGATATTCAGAGATATTCAGATGCTCAGATATATTCAAAGATACTCAGATACAAAGAGATATTCGGAGATATTCAGACACTCAGAGATATTAAGAAACATAGAGATATTCAGATGCACAGAGATATTCAGAGATATGCAGATACATGGAGATGTTCAGATGCACTGAGATATTCAGAGATTTTCAGAAACACAGAGATATTCAGAGATATTGAGATATTCAGAGATAAACAGATACAGGTAGATATTCAGAGATATTCAGATACTCAGCGATATTCAGAGATATTCAGATTCTCAGAGATATTCAGAGATATTCAGATATACGGAGATATTCAGAGATATTCAGAAGCACGGAGATATTCGGAGATATTCAGATACATGGAGATATTCAGAGATATTCATATACTCAGAGATATTCAGATATACGGAGATATTCAGAGATATTCAGATTCATGAGATATTCAGAGATATTCAGATTCAGGGAGATATTCAGAGATATTCAGATACTCAGCGAGATTCAGAGATATTCAGATACTCAGAGAAGTTCAGAGATATTCAGATACACGGAGATATTCATAGATATTCAGACACACAGATATGCAGAGATATTCACAAACACACAGATATTTAGACACAGAGATATTCTGATACACGTACATATTCAGAGATATTCATATACACAGAGATATTCAGAGATATTCAGATACACAGAAATATTCAGAGACATTCAGATATACCGAGATATTCAGAGATATTCAGATCTTCAGAGATACTCAGAGACATTCAGATATAAAGAGATATTCATAGATATTCAGACACTGAGAGATATTAGGAGATATTCAGATACTCAGATATATTCAAAGATACTCAGATACAAAGAGATAATCGGAGATATTCGGACACTCAGAGATATTCAGATGCACAGAGATATTCAGAGATATGCAGATACATGGAGATGTTCAGATGCACTGAGATATTCAGAGATATTCAGAAACACAGAGATATTCAGAGATATTCAGGTACACGGCGATATTCAGAGATCGTCTGAAACACAGAGATATTCAGAGAAATTGAGATATTCAGAGATAAACAGATACAGGTAGATATTCGGATATATTCAGATACACGGGGATATTCTGATACAGAGAGATATTCAGATACACAGAGATATTCAGAAACACAGCGATATTCAGAGATATTCAGATGCACGTAGATGTTCAGATACGCGGAGATATTCAGAGATATTCAGAAACACAGAGATGTTCAGAAATATTCAGATACACAGAGATATTCAGAGATATTCAGATACACAGAAATATTCAGAGATATTCAGAAACAGAGAGATATTCAGAGATATTCATAGATATTCAAAGATATTCAGAGAAGTACAGATACAGAGAGATATTCAGTGATATTCGGATGCACAGAGATATGCAGAGATATTCAGATACACAGAGATATTCAGATATGTTCAGATACTCAGAGATTTTCAGAGATATTCAGAGATATACAGATACAGAGAGATATTAAGCCATATTCAGAAACACAGAGATATTCAGAGGTATTCAGAAACGCAGATATATTCAGAATAAAAAGGAGCTATTCAGAGATACTCAAAAAGACAGATATTCAGAGTTCTTCACATACACAGAGATATTGTGAGATATTCAGATACTCAGAAATATTCCGAGATATTCAGATACACAGAGATAATCAGAGATATTCAGATACTCAGAGATATACAGAGATATTCAGAAATACAGAGATATTCAGACAAACTGAGAAATTCAGAGATATTCAGAGATATTCTGAAAGACAGGTATTCAGAGAAATTCAGATACTCAGAGATATTTCGAGATATTCAGAAACATAGAGATATGCAGAGATATTCAGATATGCGGAGATATACAGATACACAGAAATATTCAGAGATATTCAGATACACAGTGATATTCGGAGATATTCAGATACGCAGAGATATTCAGATCCACGGAGATATTCAGAGATATTCAGATACACAGAGATTTTCAGAGATATTCAGATACTCAGAGATGTTCAGAGATATTCAGATAAACACAAATATTCAGATACAATGAGATATTCAGAGATATTCAGATAGTAAGAGATATTCGGGGATAATCAGATGCTCAGAGATATTCAGAGATATTGAGATACTCAGAGACATTCAGAGATAATCAGGTACACAGATATTCAGAGATATTCAGATACACTGAATATTCAGAGATATTCAGATATTCAGAGAAATTATGAGATATTCAGACACACAGAAATATTCAGAGACATTCAGATATACCGAGATATTCAGAGATATTCAGATCTTCAGAGATACTCAGTGACATTCAGATACAAAGAGATGTTCATAGATATTCAGATACTGAGAGATATTCAGAGATATTCAGATACTCAGATATATTCAAAGATATTCAGATACAAAGAGATATTCGGAGATATTGAGATATTCAGAGATAAACAGATAGAGAGAGATATTCGGATATATTCAGATACACGGGGATATTCTGATACACAGAGATATTCAGATACACATGGATGTTCAGATACACGGAGATATTCAGAGATATTCAGAAACACAGAGAAGTTCAGAAATATTCAGATGCACGGAGATATTCAGAGATATTCAGATACACAGAGATATTCAGAGATATTCAGAAACAGAGAGATATTCAGAGATATTCATAGATATTCAAAGATATTCAGAGATGTACAGATACAGAGAGATATTCAGAGATATTCAGATAAACAGAGATTTTCAGAGATATTCAGATACTCAGAGATGTTCAGAGATATTCAGATAGTAAGAGACATTCATAGATAATCAGGTACACAGATATTCAGAGATATTCAGAAACACTGATATTAAGAGATATGCAGAAACACAGAGATATTCAGATACACAGAGATATTCAGAGACATTCAGATATACCGAGATATTCAGAGATATTCAGATCTTCAGAGATAAACAGATACAGGTAGATATTCGGATATATTCAGATACACGGGGATATTCTGATACACAGAGATATTCAGATACACATAGATGTTCAGATACACGGAGATATTCAGAGATATTCAGAAACACAGAGAAGTTCAGAAATATTCAGCTACACGGAGATATTCAGAGATATTCAGATACACAGAGATATTCAGAGATATTCAGAAACAGCGAGATATTCAGAGATATTTATATATATTCAAAGATATTCAGAGATGTACAGATACAGAGAGATATTCAGAGGTATTCAGATGCACAGAGATATGCAGAGATATTCAGATACTCAGAGATATTCAGATATGTTCAGATACTCAGAGATTTTCAGAGATATTCAGAGATATACAGATACAGAGAGATATTAAGCGATATTCAGAAACACAGAGATATTCAGACATATTCGTAACACAGAGATATTCAGATACACCGAGATATTCAGAGATATTCAGAAACACCGAGATATTCAGAGATATTCAGATACTCGGAGATATTCAGAGATATTCAGATACAAAGAGATATTCAGAGATATTCAGAAACAGAGAGATACTCAGAGATATTCATAGATATTCAGAGATATTCACAGATGTCCAGATACAGAGAGATATTCAGAGATATTCAGATACTCAGAGATATTCAGGGATATTCAGAATCACAGAGATATTCAGAGATATTCAGAAATATGGAGAGATATTCAGAGATATTGATAAAGACAGGAAATCAGAGATATTCAGATACACAGAGATAATCAGAGATATTCAGACACTGAGGGATATTCAGAAACTCAGAGATATTCAGATACACAGAGATATTCAGAGATATTCGGATACACGGATATATTCAGAGATATTCAGAAACAGAGAGATATGCAGAGATATTCAGGTGCACAGAGATATTCAGAGATATTCAGATACTCAGCGATATTCAGAGATATTCAGATTCTCAGAGATATTCAGAGATATTCAGAAACACGGAGATATTCGGAGATATTCAGATTCATGGAGATATTCAGAGATATTCAGATACTCAGAGATATTCAGAGATATTCAGATATACGGAGATATTCAGAGATATTCAGATACTCAGAGATATTCAGACATACGGAGATATTCAGAGATATTCTGATACACGAACATATTCAGAGATATTCATATACACGGAGATATTCAGAGATATTCAGATACTCAGCAATATTAAGAGATATTCAGATACTCAGAGATATTCAGAGATATTCAGATACAAGGGAATATTCAGAGATTTTCTGATTCACGGAGATATTCAGAGACATTCAAATACTCAGCAATATTCAAAGATATTCAGAGATATTCAGAGACAAGGAGATATTCAGAGATATTCAAATACTCAGCAATATTCAGCAATATTCAGAGATATTCAGAGAAAAGGAGATATTCAGAGATATTCAGATGCTCAGCGATATTCAGAGATATTCAGATACTCCGAGATATTCAGATACACGGAGATATTTGGAGATATTGAGACAATCAGAGATATTGAGTGATATTCTGATACTTGGACTTACTCAGAAATGTTTAGATTTATTCAGAAACCCAGAGACATTCGGAGATATTTAGATATTCAGATATATTCCGAGATATTCAGATAGACCGAGATATTCAGCGATATTCAGAGATATTCAGATACACGGAAATATTCAGAGATATACAGATATTCAGAGGTATTCAGAGATATTCAGATACACGGAAATATTCAGAGATATTCAGATACAGGGTGATATGTGGAGATTTTCAGATACTCAAAGATATTCAGACGTTTTCAGATACTCACAAATATTCAGAGATATTCAGACACTCAGATATATTCCGAGATATTCAGATTGACGGAGATATTCAGAGATGTTCAGATACTCAGAGATATAAAGAGATATTCAGATACACCGAGATATTCAGAGATATTCAGATTCAGGGAGATATTCAGAGATATTCAGATACTCAGCGATATTCCGAGACATTCAGATTCTCAGAGATATTCAGAGATATTCAGAAACTAGCAGATATTCGGAGATATTCAGATTCATGGAGCTATTCAGAGATATTCATATACTCAGAGATATTCAGATATACGGAGATATTCAGAGATATTCAGATTCACGAGTTATTCAGAGATATTCAGATTCACGGAGATATTCAGAGATATTCAGATACTCAGCGAGATTCGGAGACATTCAGATAATCAGAGAAGTTCAGAGATATTCAGGTACACGGAGATATTCCCAGATATTCAGACACACAGATATGCAGAGATATTCACAAACACAGAGATATTTAGACACAGAGATATTCTAATACACGTACATATTCAGAGATATTCATATACACGGAGATATTCAGAGATATTCAAATACTCAGCAATATTCAGAGATATTCATAGATATTCAGAGACAAGGAGACATTCAGAGATATTCAGATACTCAGTGATATTCAGAACTATTTAGATATACAGAGATATTCAGATACACAGAGATATTCAGAGATATTCAGATACACAGAGATATTCATAGACAGTCAAATACTCAGCAATATTCAGAGATATTCAGATACATGGAGATATTCAGAGATGTGCAGAAACACCGAGATATTCAGATACACAGTGATATTCAGAGATATTCAGATACTCAGAGATATTCATAGATATTCAAATACTCAGCAATATTCAGAGATATTAGGATACTCAGAGATATTCGGAGACATTCAGATGCAAGGAAATATTCAGAGATATTCAGATTCATGGAGATATTCAGAGATATTCAACGACTCAGCAATATTCAGAGATGTTCAGATCGTCAGAGATATTCAGAGATATTCAGATACTCAGAGATATTCAGAGATATGCAGAGATATTCAGAGATATTCTGAGGTATTCTGATAGAGAGGGATATTCAAATGCATGGAGATATTCAGAGATGCAGAGATATTCACAAGCGCAGAGATAATTAGACACAGAGATGTTCAGATACACGGAAAAATTCAGAGATATTCAGAGATAATCAGATACTCTGAGATATTCAGAGATATTCAGATACACGAAGATATTTAGAGATATTTAGATGCTCAGCAATATTCAGAGATATTCAGATATTCAGAGATATTCAGAGATGTTCAGATACTTTGAGATATTCAGAGACATTCAAATTCACGGAGATATTCAGAGATATTCAAATATTCAGAGATTTTCAGTGACATGCAGACTCACAGCGATATTCAGTGATATTCTGATACACCGAGATGTTCAGAGATATTCGGAAAGACAGGTATTCAGAGATATTCAGATACACAGAGATAATCAGATACACAGAGATAGTCACAGATATTCAGAGGTATTCAGAGATATTCAGATACACTGAGATATTCAGAGATATTCAGATACTCAGCTATATTCAGAGATATTCAGAGATATTCAGATACTCAGAGATATTCAGAGATATTCAGAAACTCAGAGATATTCCGAGTTATTCAGAGATATTCAGATCCACAGAGATAGTCAGAGATATTCGGATACACAGAGGCATTCGGAGATATTCAGACACTCAGAGATATTCAGAGATATTCTGATACTTAGACTTACTCAGAGATGTTCAGAGATATTCAGAAACTCAGAGACATTCGGAGATATTCAGAGATATTCAGAAAAACAGAGATATTCAGAGATATTCTGACACTCAGAGATAATCAGAGATATTCAGATACTCAGAGATATTGATAGATATTCAGACACACAGAGATATTCAAAAAAATGGAGCGATTCAGAGATGTGCAGAAACACTGAGACCTTCAGCTTCTCAGAGATATTCAGATATATTCTGACACACAGATATGCAGAGAGATTCACAAACACAGAGATATTTAGACACAGATATATTCAGAGATATTAAGATATATTCAGATGCATGGCAATATTCAGAGATATTCAGATACTCATAGATATTCAGATGCTTAGAGATTTTCAGAAACATTCAGATGCTCATAGATATTCAGATACTTGGAGATATTCAGAGATATTCAGATATACAGAGATATTCGTAAATATTCAGACACACAGTTATGCAGAGATATTCACAAACACAGAGATATTTAGACACAGAGATATTCTGATACACGCACATATTCAGAGATATTCATATACACGGAGATGTTCAGAGATATTCAGATACTCAGCAATATTCAGAGATATTCAGATACTCAGAGATATTCAGAGATATTCAGATACAAGGAAATATTCAGAGATTTTCAGAGTCACGGAGATATTCAGAGATATTCAAATACTCAGCAATATTCAGAGATATTCAGATACTCAGAGATATTCAGAGATATTCAGATACACAGAGATTTTCAGAGATATTCAAATACTCAGAGATATTCATAGATACTAAATACTCAGCAATATTCAGAGATATTCAGATTCACGGAGATTTTCGGAGATATTCAGCTGCTCAGCGATATTCAGAGATATTCAGATACACAGAGATATTGGGAGATATTCAGATTCATGGAGATATTCAGAGATAATCAGATACTCAGAGATATTCAGAGATATTCAGATACACGGAAATATTCAGAGATATTCAGATTGACGGAGATATTCAGAGATATTCAGAATATTCCGATAAAGAGAGATATTCAAATGCATGGAGACATACAGAGATGCAGAGATATTCACAAACACAGAGATATTTAGACACAGAGATATTCAGATACACGGAAATATTCAGAGATATTCAAATACACGGAGATATTCAGAGATAATCAGATACTCTGAAATATTCAGAGATATTCTGATACTCAGCGATATTCAGAGATATTCAGATATTCAGAGATATTCAGAGATAATCAGATACACAGAGATATTCAGAGATATTCAGATACACAGAGATATTCAGAGATATTCAGATAGACAGAGATATTTAGAGATATTCAGATAAACAGAGATATTCATAAATATTCAGACACACAGATATGCAGAGATATTCACAAACACAGAGATGTTTAGACACAGAGATATTCTGATACACGTACATGTTCAGAGATTTACATATACACGGAGATATTCAGAGATATTCAGATACTCAGCAATATTCAGAGATATTCAGATACAAGGAAATATTCAGAGAATTTCAGATTCACGGAGATATTCAGAGATATTCAAATACTCAGCACTATTCAGAGATATTCAGAGATATTCAGAGACAATGAGATATTCAGAGATATTCAAATACTCAGCAATATTCAGCAATATTCAGAGATATTCGGAGACAAGGAGATATTCAGAGATATTCAGATACTCAGCGATATTCAGAGATATTCAGATGCTCAGACATATTCATACATATTAAATACTCAACAGTATTCAGAGATATTCAGATACTCAGAGATATTCAGAGATATTCAGATACACAGAGATTTTCAGAGATATTCAGATACTCAGAGATATTCAGAGATGTTAAATACTCAGCAATATTCAGAGATATTCAGACACTCAGAAATATTCGGAGACATTCAGATATAAGGAAATATTCAGAGATATTCAGATTCACGAAGATATTCAGAGATATTCAACGACTCAGCAATATTCAGAGATATTCAGATACTCAGAAATATTCGGAGATATTCAGATGCTCAGCGATATTCAGAGATATTCAGATACACGGAGATATTGGGAGATATTCAGATTCATGGAGATATTCAGAGAATTTCAGATTCACGGAGATATTGGGAGATATTCAGATTCATGGAGATATTCAGAGATATTCAGATACTCAGGTATTCAGAGATATTCAGATACAAGGAAATATTCAGAGAATTTCAGATTCACGGAGATATTCAGAGATATTCAGGGATATTCTGATACAGAAAGATATTCAAATGCATGGAGATATTCAGAGATGCAGAGATATTCACAAACACAGAGATATTTAGACACAGAGATATTCAGATACATGGAAATATTCAGAGATATTCAAATACAAGGAGATATTCAGAGATAATCAGATACTCTGAGATATTCAGAGATATTCAGATACACGAAGATATTCAGAGATATTCTGATACTCAGCGATATTCAGAGATATTCAGGTATTCAGAGATATTCAGATACACAGAGATATTCAGATACTTTGAGATATTCAGAGATATTCAGAATATTCCGATAAAGAGAGATATTCAAATGCATGGAGATGTTCAGAGATGCAGAGATATTCACAAACACAGAGATATTTGGACACAGAGATATTCAGATACATGGAAATATTCAGGGATATTCAAATACACGGAGATATTCAGAGATAATCAGATACTCTGAGATATTCAGAGATATTCAGATACACGAAGATATGCAGAGATATTCTGATACTCAGCGATAGTCAGAGATATTCAGATACTCAGAGGTATTCAGAGATATTCAGATATTCAGAGATATTCAGAGATATTCAGATACACAGATATATTCATATACTTTGAGATATTCAGACATACAGAGATCTTCAGAGATATTCTGATACGCAGATATTGTCAAATACATGGAGATATTCGGAGATGCAGAGATATTCACAAAGACAGAGATATTTAGAAACAGAGATATTCAGATACACAGAAATATTCAGAGATATTCAGATACACGGAAATATTCAGAGATAATCAGATACTCAGCAATATTCAGAGATATTCTGATACTCAGCGATATTCAGAGATATTCAGATTCTCAGAGATATTCAGATACACGGAAATATTCAGAGATTTTTACATACAGAGATATTCAGAGATATTCAGATACTCAGCGATATTCAGAGATATTCAGATTCTCAAAGATATTCAGAGATATTCAGAAACTCAGAGATATTCCGAGTTATTCAAGGATATTCAGATACTCAGAGGTATTCAGAGATATTCGGATACTCAGAGATATTCAGAGATGTTCAGATTCTCAGAGATATTCAGAGGTATTCAGATACTCAGAGATATTCAGAGATATACAGAGATATTCAGACACACAGAGATATTCAGAGATATTCAAACACTGAAACATGTTCAGATATATTCAGAGTTATTCAGAGATACTCAGATACACAGAGGTATTCGGAGATATTCAGACACTCAGAGATATTCAGAGATATTCAGATACTCAGCGATATTCAGAGATATTCAGATTCTCAAAGATATTCAGAGATATTCAGAAACTCAGAGATATTCCGAGTTATTCAAGGATATTCAGATACTCAGAGTTATTCAGAGATATTCGGATACTCAGAGATATTCAGAGATGTTCAGATTCTCAGAGATATTCAGAGGTATTCAGATACTCAGAGATATTCAGAGATATACAGAGATATTCAGACACACAGAGATATTCAGAGATATTCAAACACTGAAACATGTTCAGATATATTCAGAGTTATTCAGAGATACTCAGATACACAGAGGTATTCGGAGATATTCAGACACTCAGAGATATTCAGAGATATTCAGATACTCAGAGATATTCAGAGATATTCAAATACTGAAACATATTCAGATATATTCAGATATTCAGAGCTATTCAGAGATACTCAGATACACAGAGGTATTCGGAGATATTCAGAAACTCGGAGTCATCCGGAGATATTCAGAGATATTCAGAAAAACAGAGATATTCCGAGATATTCTGATACTCAGAGATATTCAGAGATGTGCAGAAACACCGAGATATTCAGGTACTCAGAGATATTCAGAGATATTCAGACACACAGATATGCAGAGAGATTCACAACACAGAGATATTTTAACACAGATATATTCAGAGATATTAAGATATATTCAGATACATGGAAATATTCAGAGATATTCAGATACTCATAGATATTCAGAAACTTAGAGATGTTCAGAGATATTCAGATGCTCATAGATATTCAGATACTTAGAGATATTCAGATATATTCAGAAATACAGAGATATTCATAAATATTCAGACACACAGATATGCAGAGATATTCACAAACACAGAGATGTTTTGACACAGAGATATTCTGATACACTTACATATTCAGAGATATTCATATACACGGAGATATTCAGAGATATTCAGATACTCAGCAATATTCAGAGATATTCAGATACTCAGATATTCAGAGATATTCAGATACAAGGAAATATTCAGAGAATTTCAGATTCACGGAGATATTCAGAGATATTCAAATACTCAGCAATATTCAGAGATATTCAGAGATATTCAGAGACAATGAGATATTCAGAGATATTCAAACACTCAGCAATATTCAGCAATATTCAGAGATATTCAGAGACAAGAAGATATTCAGAGATATTCAGATACTCAGCGATATTCAGAGATATTCAGATACTCAGAGATATTCAAATACATGGAGATATTCAGAGATGTGTAGAAACACCGAGATATTCAGATACACAGAGATTTTCAGAGCTATTCAGATACTCAGAGATATTCATAGATATTCAAATACTCAGCAATGTTCAGAGATATTCAGATACTCATAGATATTGGGAGACACTCAGTTACAAGGAAATATGCAGAGATATTCAGATTCACAGAGATATTCAGCGATATTAAACGACTCAGCAATATTCAGAGATATTCAGAGATATTCAGATACACGGAGATATTTGGAGATATTCAGGTACTCAGAGATATTCAGAGATACTCAGATACACAGAGAAATTTAGAGATATTCAGATACTCAGAGATATTCAGAGATATTCAGATACTTCGAGATATTCAGATATATTCAGATTTTCACAGATATCCAGGGATATTCTGATACTCAGAGATATTCAGAGATATGCAGAAACACGAAGGCATTCAGATACAGAGAGATATTCCGAGATATTCAGATACACAGAGATATTGAAAGATATTCCAATACATCAAGATATTCAGAGACATTGAGATACATCGGGATATTCAGCGATATTCAGATATTCAGATATATTCAGAGCTATTCAGATATGCAGATATGCAGAGATATTCAGAAACACTGAGATATTCAGATACACAGAGATATTCAGAGATATTCAGATGCTCAGAGATATTTAGAGATAATCAGATACACGGAGATATTCAGAGATATTCAGATACACAGAGATATTCAGAGATATTCTGATACTCAGAGATATTCAGAGATGTGCAGAAACACCGAGATATTCAGGTACTCAGAGATGTTCAGAGATATTCAGATTCACGGAGATATTCAGAGATATTCAGAATATTCCGATAAAGAGAGATATTCAAATGCATGGAGACATTCAGAGATGCAGAGATATTCACAAACACAGAGATATTTGGACACAGAGATATTCAGATACATGGAAATATTCAGAGATATTCAAATACACGGAGATATTCAGAGATAATCAGATACTCTGAGATATTCAGAGATATTCAGATACACGAAGATATTCAGAGATATTCTGATACTCAGCGATATTCAGAGATATTCAGATATTCAGAGATATTCAGAGATAATCAGATACACAGAGATATTCAGAGATATTCAGATGCACAGAGATATTTAGAGATATTCAGATAAACAGAGATATTCATAAATATTCAGACACACAGATATGCAGAGATATTCACAAACACAGAGATGTTTAGACACAGAGATATTCTGATACACGTACATGTTCAGAGATTTTCATATACACGGAGATATTCAGAGATATTCAGATACTCAGCAATATTCAGAGATATTCAGATACTCAGATATTCAGAGATATTCAGATACAAGGAAATATTCAGAGAATTTCAGATTCACGGAGATATTCAGAGATATTCAAATACTCAGCAATATTCAGAGATATTCAGAGACAATGAGATATTCAGAGATATTCAAACACTCAGTAATATTCAGCAATATTCAGAGCTATTCAGAGACAGGGAGATATTCAGAGATCGTCAGATACTCAGCGATATTCAGAGATATTCAGATACTCAGAGATATTCAAACACATGGAGATATTCAGAGATGTGCAGAAACACCGAGATATTCAGATACACAGAGATTTTCAGAGATATTCAGATACTCAGAGATATTCATTGATATTCAAATATTCAGCAATATTCAGAGATATTCAGATACTCAGAGATATTCGGAGACATTCAGATACAAGAAAATATTCAGAGATATTCAGATTCAATGAGAGATTCAGAGATATTCAACGACTCAGCAATATTCAGAGATATTCAGATACTCAGAGATATTCGGAGATGTTCAGACACACAGAGATATTCAGAGATATTCAGATACTCATAGATATTCAGATACAGAGATATTCGTAAATATTCAGACACACAGTTATGCAGAGATATTCACAAACACAGAGATATTTAGACACAGAGATATTCTGATGCACGCACATATTCAGAGATATTCAGATACTCAGCAATATTCAGAGATATTCAGATACTCAGAGATATTCAGAGATATTCAGATACAAGGAAATATTCAGAGATTTTCAGAGTCACGGAGATATTCAGAGATATTCAAATACTCAGCAATATTCAGAGATATTCAGAGACAATGAGATATTCAGAGATATTCAAACACTCAGTAATATTCAGCAATATTCAGAGCTATTCAGAGACAGGGAGATATTCAGAGATCGTCAGATACTCAGCGATATTCAGAGATATTCAGATACTCAGAGATATTCAAACACATGGAGATATTCAGAGATGTGCAGAAACACCGAGATATTCAGATACACAGAGATTTTCAGAGATATTCAGATACTCAGAGATATTCATTGATATTCAAATATTCAGCAATATTCAGAGATATTCAGATACTCAGAGATATTCGGAGACATTCAGATACAAGAAAATATTCAGAGATATTCAGATTCAATGAGAGATTCAGAGATATTCAACGACTCAGCAATATTCAGAGATATTCAGATACTCAGAGATATTCGGAGATGTTCAGACACACAGAGATATTCAGATATATTCAGATACTCATAGATATTCAGATACTTAGAGATATTCAGAGATATTCAGAAATACAGAGATATTCGTAAATATTCAGACACACAGTTATGCAGAGATATTCACAAACACAGAGATATTTAGACACAGAGATATTCTGATACACGCACATATTCAGAGATATTCAGATACTCAGCAATATTCAGAGATATTCAGATACTCAGAGATATTCAGAGATATTCAGATACAAGGAAATATTCAGAGATTTTCAGAGTCACGGAGATATTCAGAGATATTCAAATACTCAGCAATATTCAGAGATATTCAGATATAAGGAAATATTCAGAGATTTTCAGAGTCACGGAGATATTCAGAGATATTCAAATACTCAGCAATATTCAGAGATGTTCAGAGATATTCGGAGACAAGGAGATATTCAGAGATATTCAGATACTCAGCGATATTCAGAGATATTCAGATGCTCAGACATATTCATACATATTAAATACTCAACAGTATTCAGAGATATTCAGATACTCAGAGATATTCAGAGATATTCAGATACACAGAGATTTTTAGAGATATTCAGATACTCAGAGATATTCAGAGATATTCAGATACACAGAGATATTCAGAGATATTCAGACACTCAGAAATATTCGGAGACATTCAGATATAAGGAAATATTCAGAGATATTCAGATTCACGAAGATATTCAGAGATATTCAGATACTCAGATATTCAGAGATATTCAGATACTCAGAAATATTCGGAGATATTCAGATGCTCAGCGATATTCAGAGATATTCAGATACACGGAGATATTGGGAGATATTCAGATTCATGGAGATATTCAGAGAATTTCAGATTCACGGAGATATTGGGAGATATTCAGATTCATGGAGATATTCAGAGATATTCAGATACTCAGGTATTCAGAGATATTCAGATACAAGGAAATATTCAGAGAATTTCAGATTCACGGAGATATTCAGAGATATTCAGGGATATTCTGATACAGAAAGATATTCAAATGCATGGAGATATTCAGAGATGCAGAGATATTCACAAACACAGAGATATTTAGACACAGAGATATTCAGATACACGGAAATATTCAGAGATATTCAAATACACGGAGATATTCAGAGATAATCAGATACTCTGAGATATTCAGAGATATTCAGATACACGAAGATATTCAGAGATATTCTGATACTCAGCGATATTCAGAGATATTCAGGTATTCAGAGATATTCAGATACACAGAGATATTCAGATACTTTGAGATATTCAGAGATATTCAGAATATTCCGATAAAGAGAGATATTCAAATGCATGGAGATGTTCAGAGATGCAGAGATATTCACAAACACAGAGATATTTAGACACAGATATTCAGATACACGGAGATATTCAGAGATAATCAGATACTCTGAGATATTCAGAGATATTCAGATACACAGATATATTCATATACTTTGAGATATTCAGACATACAGAGATCTTCAGAGATATTCTGATACGCAGATATTGTCAAATACATGGAGATATTCGGAGATGCAGAGATATTCACAAAGACAGAGATATTTAGAAACAGAGATATTCAGATACACGGAAATATTCAGAGATATTCAGATACACGGAAATATTCAGAGATAATCAGATACTCAGCAATATTCAGAGATATTCTGATACTCAGCGATATTCAGAGATATTCAGATTCTCAGAGATATTCAGATACACGGAAATATTCAGAGATTTTTACATACAGAGATATTCAGAGATATTCAGATACTCAGCGATATTCAGAGATATTCAGATTCTCAAAGATATTCAGAGATATTCAGAAACTCAGAGATATTCCGAGTTATTCAAGGATATTCAGATACTCAGAGGTATTCAGAGATATTCGGATACTCAGAGATATTCAGAGATGTTCAGATTCTCAGAGATATTCAGAGGTATTCAGATACTCAGAGATATTCAGAGATATACAGAGATATTCAGACACACAGAGATATTCAGAGATATTCAAACACTGAAACATGTTCAGATATATTCAGAGTTATTCAGAGATACTCAGATACACAGAGGTATTCGGAGATATTCAGACACTCAGAGATATTCAGAGATACTCAGATACACAGAGAAATTTAGAGATATTCAGATACTCAGAGATATTCAGAGATGTTAAATACTCAGCAATATTCAGAGATATTCAGACACTCAGAAGTATTCGGAGACATTCAGATATAAGGAAATATTCAGAGATATTCAGATTCACGAAGATATTCAGAGATATTCAACGACTCAGCAATATTCAGAGATATTCAGATACTCAGAAATATTCGGAGATATTCAGATGCTCAGCGATATTCAGAGATATTCAGATACACGGAGATATTGGGAGATATTCAGATTCATGGAGATATTCAGAGAATTTCAGATTCACGGAGATATTGGGAGATATTCAGATTCATGGAGATATTCAGAGATATTCAGATACTCAGGTATTCAGAGATATTCAGATACAAGGAAATATTCAGAGAATTTCAGATTCACGGAGATATTCAGAGATATTCAGGGATATTCTGATACAGAAAGATATTTAAATGCATGGAGATATTCAGAGATGCAGAGATATTCACAAACACAGAGATATTTAGACACAGAGATATTCAGATACACGGAAATATTCAGAGATATTCAAATACAAGGAGATATTCAGAGATAATCAGATACTCTGAGATATTCAGAGATATTCAGATACACGAAGATATTCAGAGATATTCTGATACTCAGCGATATTCAGAGATATTCAGGTATTCAGAGATATTCAGATACACAGAGATATTCAGATACTTTGAGATATTCAGAGATATTCAGAATATTCCGATAAAGAGAGATATTCAAATGCATGGAGATGTTCAGAGATGCAGAGATATTCACAAACACAGAGATATTTGGACACAGAGATATTCAGATACATGGAAATATTCAGAGATATTCAAATACACGGAGATATTCAGAGATAATCAGATACTCTGAGATATTCAGAGATATTCAGATACACGAAGATATGCAGAGATATTCTGATACTCAGCGATAGTCAGAGATATTCAGATACTCAGAGGTATTCAGAGATATTCAGATATTCAGAGATATTCAGAGATATTCAGATACACAGATATATTCATATACTTTGAGATATTCAGACATACAGAGATCTTCAGAGATATTCTGATACGCAGATATTGTCAAATACATGGAGATATTCGGAGATGCAGAGATATTCACAAAGACAGAGATATTTAGAAACAGAGATATTCAGATACACAGAAATATTCAGAGATATTCAGATACACGGAAATATTCAGAGATAATCAGATACTCAGCAATATTCAGAGATATTCTGATACTCAGCGATATTCAGAGATATTCAGATTCTCAGAGATATTCAGATACACGGAAATATTCAGAGATTTTTACATACAGAGATATTCAGAGATATTCAGATACTCAGCGATATTCAGAGATATTCAGATTCTCAAAGATATTCAGAGATATTCAGAAACTCAGAGATATTCCGAATTATTCAAGGATATTCAGATACTCAGAGGTATTCAGAGATATTCGGATACTCAGAGATATTCAGAGATGTTCAGATTCTCAGAGATATTCAGAGGTATTCAGATACTCAGAGATATTCAGAGATATACAGAGATATTCAGACACACAGAGATATTCAGAGATATTCAAACACTGAAACATGTTCAGATATATTCAGAGTTATTCAGAGATACTCAGATACACAGAGGTATTCGGAGATATTCAGACACTCAGAGATATTCAGAGATATTCAGATACTCAGAGATATTCAGAGATATTCAAATACTGAAACATATTCAGATATATTCAGATATTCAGAGCTATTCAGAGATACTCAGATACACAGAGGTATTCGGAGATATTCAGAAACTCGGAGTCATCCGGAGATATTCAGAGATATTCAGAAAAACAGAGATATTCCGAGATATTCTGATACTCAGAGATATTCAGAGATGTGCAGAAACACCGAGATATTCAGGTACTCAGAGATATTCAGAGATATTCAGACACACAGATATGCAGAGAGATTCACAACACAGAGATATTTTAACACAGATATATTCAGAGATATTAAGATATATTCAGATACATGGAAATATTCAGAGATATTCAGATACTCATAGATATTCAGAAACTTAGAGATGTTCAGAGATATTCAGATGCTCATAGATATTCAGATACTGAGAGATATTCAGAGATATTCAGAAATACAGAGATATTCATAAATATTCAGACACACAGATATGCAGAGATATTCACAAACACAGAGATGTTTTGACACAGAGATATTCTGATACACTTACATATTCAGAGATATTCATATACACGGAGATATTCAGAGATATTCAGATACTCAGCAATATTCAGAGATATTCAGATACTCAGATATTCAGAGATATTCAGATACAAGGAAATATTCAGAGAATTTCAGATTCACGGAGATATTCAGAGATATTCAGAGATATTCAGAGACAATGAGATATTCAGAGATATTCAAACACTCAGCAATATTCAGCAATATTCAGAGATATTCAGAGACAAGAAGATATTCAGAGATATTCAGATACTCAGCGATATTCAGAGATATTCAGATACTCAGAGATATTCAAATACATGGAGATATTCAGAGATGTGTAGAAACACCGAGATATTCAGATACACAGAGATTTTCAGAGCTATTCAGATACTCAGAGATATTCATAGATATTCAAATACTCAGCAATGTTCAGAGATATTCAGATACTCATAGATATTGGGAGACACTCAGTTACAAGGAAATATGCAGAGATATTCAGATTCACAGAGATATTCAGCGATATTAAACGACTCAGCAATATTCAGAGATATTCAGAGATATTCAGATACACGGAGATATTTGGAGATATTCAGGTACTCAGAGATATTCAGAGATACTCAGATACACAGAGAAATTTAGAGATATTCAGATACTCAGAGATATTCAGAGATATTCAGATACTTCGAGATATTCAGATATATTCAGATTTTCACAGATATCCAGGGATATTCTGATACTCAGAGATATTCAGAGATATGCAGAAACACGAAGGCATTCAGATACAGAGAGATATTCCGAGATATTCAGATACACAGAGATATTGAAAGATATTCCAATACATCAAGATATTCAGAGACATTGAGATACATCGGGATATTCAGCGATATTCAGATATTCAGATATATTCAGAGCTATTCAGATATGCAGATATGCAGAGATATTCAGAAACACTGAGATATTCAGATACACAGAGATATTCAGAGATATTCAGATGCTCAGAGATATTTAGAGATAATCAGATACACGGAGATATTCAGAGATATTCAGATACACAGAGATATTCAGAGATATTCTGATACTCAGAGATATTCAGAGATGTGCAGAAACACCGAGATATTCAGGTACTCAGAGATATTCAGAGATATTCAGATTCACGGAGATATTCAGAGATATTCAGAATATTCCGATAAAGAGAGATATTCAAATGCATGGAGACATTCAGAGATGCAGAGATATTCACAAACACAGAGATATTTGGACACAGAGATATTCAGATACATGGAAATATTCAGAGATATTCAAATACACGGAGATATTCAGAGATAATCAGATACTCTGAGATATTCAGAGATATTCAGATACACGAAGATATTCAGAGATATTCTGATACTCAGCGATATTCAGAGATATTCAGATATTCAGAGATATTCAGAGATAATCAGATACACAGAGATATTCAGAGATATTCAGATACACAGAGATATTCAGAGATATTCAGATGCACAGAGATATTTAGAGATATTCAGATAAACAGAGATATTCATAAATATTCAGACACACAGATATGCAGAGATATTCACAAACACAGAGATGTTTAGACACAGAGATATTCTGATACACGTACATGTTCAGAGATTTTCATATACACGGAGATATTCAGAGATATTCAGATACTCAGCAATATTCAGAGATATTCAGATACTCAGATATTCAGAGATATTCAGATACAAGGAAATATTCAGAGAATTTCAGATTCACGGAGATATTCAGAGATATTCAAATACTCAGCAATATTCAGAGATATTCAGAGACAATGAGATATTCAGAGATATTCAAACACTCAGTAATATTCAGCAATATTCAGAGCTATTCAGAGACAGGGAGATATTCAGAGATCGTCAGATACTCAGCGATATTCAGAGATATTCAGATACTCAGAGATATTCGGAGATGTTCAGACACACAGAGATATTCAGAGATATTCAGATACTCATAGATATTCAGATACAGAGATATTCGTAAATATTCAGACACACAGTTATGCAGAGATATTCACAAACACAGAGATATTTAGACACAGAGATATTCTGATACACGCACATATTCAGAGATATTCAGATACTCAGCAATATTCAGAGATATTCAGATACTCAGAGATATTCAGAGATATTCAGATACAAGGAAATATTCAGAGATTTTCAGAGTCACGGAGATATTCAGAGATATTCAAATACTCAGCAATATTCAGAGATATTCAGAGACAATGAGATATTCAGAGATATTCAAACACTCAGTAATATTCAGCAATATTCAGAGCTATTCAGAGACAGGGAGATATTCAGAGATCGTCAGATACTCAGCGATATTCAGAGATATTCAGATACTCAGAGATATTCAAACACATGGAGATATTCAGAGATGTGCAGAAACACCGAGATATTCAGATACACAGAGATTTTCAGAGATATTCAGATACTCAGAGATATTCATTGATATTCAAATATTCAGCAATATTCAGAGATATTCAGATACTCAGAGATATTCGGAGACATTCAGATACAAGAAAATATTCAGAGATATTCAGATTCAATGAGAGATTCAGAGATATTCAACGACTCAGCAATATTCAGAGATATTCAGATACTCAGAGATATTCGGAGATGTTCAGACACACAGAGATATTCAGAGATATTCAGATACTCATAGATATTCAGATACTTAGAGATATTCAGAGATATTCAGAAATACAGAGATATTCGTAAATATTCAGACACACAGTTATGCAGAGATATTCACAAACACAGAGATATTTAGACACAGAGATATTCTGATACACGCACATATTCAGAGATATTCAGATACTCAGCAATATTCAGAGATATTCAGATACTCAGAGATATTCAGAGATATTCAGATACAAGGAAATATTCAGAGATTTTCAGAGTCACGGAGATATTCAGAGATATTCAAATACTCAGCAATATTCAGAGATATTCAGATATAAGGAAATATTCAGAGATTTTCAGAGTCACGGAGATATTCAGAGATATTCAAATACTCAGCAATATTCAGAGATGTTCAGAGATATTCGGAGACAAGGAGATATTCAGAGATATTCAGATACTCAGCGATATTCAGAGATATTCAGATGCTCAGACATATTCATACATATTAAATACTCAACAGTATTCAGAGATATTCAGATACTCAGAGATATTCAGAGATGTTAAATACTCAGCAATATTCAGAGATATTCAGACACTCAGAAATATTCGGAGACATTCAGATATAAGGAAATATTCAGAGATATTCAGATTCACGAAGATATTCAGAGATATTCAACGACTCAGCAATATTCAGAGATATTCAGATACTCAGAAATATTCGGAGATATTCAGATGCTCAGCGATATTCAGAGATATTCAGATACACGGAGATATTGGGAGATATTCAGATTCATGGAGATATTCAGAGAATTTCAGATTCACGGAGATATTGGGAGATATTCAGATACTCAGGTATTCAGAGATATTCAGATACAAGGAAATATTCAGAGAATTTCAGATTCACGGAGATATTCAGAGATATTCAGGGATATTCTGATACAGAAAGATATTCAAATGCATGGAGATATTCAGAGATGCAGAGATATTCACAAACACAGAGATATTTAGACACAGAGATATTCAGATACACGGAAATATTCAGAGATATTCAAATACACGGAGATATTCAGAGATAATCAGATACTCTGAGATATTCAGAGATATTCAGATACACGAAGATATTCAGAGATATTCTGATACTCAGCGATATTCAGAGATATTCAGGTATTCAGAGATATTCTGATACTCAGAGATATTCAGATACTTTGAGATATTCAGAGATATTCAGAATATTCCGATAAAGAGAGATATTCAAATGCATGGAGATGTTCAGAGATGCAGAGATATTCACAAACACAGAGATATTTAGACACAGATATTCAGATACACGGAGATATTCAGAGATAATCAGATACTCTGAGATATTCAGAGATATTCAGATACACGAAGATATGCAGAGATATTCTGATACTCAGCCATAGTCAGAGATATTCAGATACTCAGAGGTATTCAGAGATATTCAGATATTCAGAGATATTCAGAGATATTCAGATACACAGATATATTCATATACTTTGAGATATTCAGACATACAGAGATCTTCAGAGATATTCTGATACGCAGATATTGTCAAATACATGGAGATATTCGGAGATGCAGAGATATTCACAAAGACAGAGATATTTAGAAACAGAGATATTCAGATACACGGAAATATTCAGAGATATTCAGATACACGGAAATATTCAGAGATAATCAGATACTCAGCAATATTCAGAGATATTCTGATACTCAGCGATATTCAGAGATATTCAGATTCTCAGAGATATTCAGATACACGGAAATATTCAGAGATTTTTACATACAGAGATATTCAGAGATATTCAGATACTCAGCGATATTCAGAGATATTCAGATTCTCAAAGATATTCAGAGATATTCAGAAACTCAGAGATATTCCGAGTTATTCAAGGATATTCAGATACTCAGAGGTATTCAGAGATATTCGGATACTCAGAGATATTCAGAGATGTTCAGATTCTCAGAGATATTCAGAGGTATTCAGATACTCAGAGATATTCAGAGATATACAGAGATATTCAGACACACAGAGATATTCAGAGATATTCAAACACTGAAACATGTTCAGATATATTCAGAGTTATTCAGAGATACTCAGATACACAGAGGTATTCGGAGATATTCAGACACTCAGAGATATTCAGAGATACTCAGATACACAGAGAAATTTAGAGATATTCAGATACTCAGAGATATTCAGAGATGTTAAATACTCAGCAATATTCAGAGATATTCAGACACTCAGAAATATTCGGAGACATTCAGATATAAGGAAATATTCAGAGATATTCAGATTCACGAAGATATTCAGAGATATTCAACGACTCAGCAATATTCAGAGATATTCAGATACTCAGAAATATTCGGAGATATTCAGATGCTCAGCGATATTCAGAGATATTCAGATACACGGAGATATTGGGAGATATTCAGATTCATGGAGATATTCAGAGAATTTCAGATACTCAGGTATTCAGAGATATTCAGATACACGGAAATATTCAGAGATATTCAGATACACGGAAATATTCAGAGATAATCAGATACTCAGCAATATTCAGAGATATTCTGATACTCAGCGATATTCAGAGATATTCAGATTCTCAGAGATATTCAGATACACGGAAATATTCAGAGATTTTTACATACAGAGATATTCAGAGATATTCAGATACTCAGCGATATTCAGAGATATTCAGATTCTCAAAGATATTCAGAGATATTCAGAAACTCAGAGATATTCCGAGTTATTCAAGGATATTCAGATACTCAGAGGTATTCAGAGATATTCGGATACTCAGAGATATTCAGAGATGTTCAGATTCTCAGAGATATTCAGAGGTATTCAGATACTCAGAGATATTCAGAGATATACAGAGATATTCAGACACACAGAGATATTCAGAGATATTCAAACACTGAAACATGTTCAGATATATTCAGAGTTATTCAGAGATACTCAGATACACAGAGGTATTCGGAGATATTCAGACACTCAGAGATATTCAGAGATACTCAGATACACAGAGAAATTTAGAGATATTCAGATACTCAGAGATATTCAGAGATGTTAAATACTCAGCAATATTCAGAGATATTCAGACACTCAGAAATATTCGGAGACATTCAGATATAAGGAAATATTCAGAGATATTCAGATTCACGAAGATATTCAGAGATATTCAACGACTCAGCAATATTCAGAGATATTCAGATACTCAGAAATATTCGGAGATATTCAGATGCTCAGCGATATTCAGAGATATTCAGATACACGGAGATATTGGGAGATATTCAGATTCATGGAGATATTCAGAGAATTTCAGATACTCAGGTATTCAGAGATATTCAGATACAAGGAAATATTCAGAGAATTTCAGATTCACGGAGATATTCAGAGATATTCAGGGATATTCTGATACAGAAAGATATTCAAATGCATGGAGATATTCAGAGATGCAGAGATATTCACAAACACAGAGATATTTAGACACAGAGATATTCAGATACACGGAAATATTCAGAGATATTCAAATACACGGAGATATTCAGAGATAATCAGATACTCTGAGATATTCAGAGATATTCAGATACACGAAGATATTCAGAGATATTCTGATACTCAGCGATATTCAGAGATATTCAGGTATTCAGAGATATTCAGATACTCAGAGATATTCAGATACTTTGAGATATTCAGAGATATTCAGAATATTCCGATAAAGAGAGATATTCAAATGCATGGAGATGTTCAGAGATGCAGAGATATTCACAAACACAGAGATATTTAGACACAGATATTCAGATACACGGAGATATTCAGAGATAATCAGATACTCTGAGATATTCAGAGATATTCAGATACACGAAGATATGCAGAGATATTCTGATACTCAGCAATAGTCAGAGATATTCAGATACTCAGAGGTATTCAGAGATATTCAGATATTCAGAGATATTCAGAGATATTCAGATACACAGATATATTCATATACTTTGAGATATTCAGACATACAGAGATCTTCAGAGATATTCTGATACGCAGATATTGTCAAATACATGGAGATATTCGGAGATGCAGAGATATTCACAAAGACAGAGATATTTAGAAACAGAGATATTCAGATACACGGAAATATTCAGAGATATTCAGATACACGGAAATATTCAGAGATAATCAGATACTCAGCAATATTCAGAGATATTCTGATACTCAGCGATATTCAGAGATATTCAGATTCTCAGAGATATTCAGATACACGGAAATATTCAGAGATTTTTACATACAGAGATATTCAGAGATATTCAGATACTCAGCGATATTCAGAGATATTCAGATTCTCAAAGATATTCAGAGATATTCAGAAACTCAGAGATATTCCGAGTTATTCAAGGATATTCAGATACTCAGAGGTATTCAGAGATATTCGGATACTCAGAGATATTCAGAGATGTTCAAATTCTCAGAGATATTCAGAGGTATTCAGATACTCAGAGATATTCAGAGATATACAGAGATATTCAGACACACAGAGATATTCAGAGATATTCAAACACTGAAACATGTTCAGATATATTCAGAGTTATTCAGAGATACTCAGATACACAGAGGTATTCGGAGATATTCAGACACTCAGAGATATTCAGAGATACTCAGATACACAGAGAAATTTAGAGATATTCAGATACTCAGAGATATTCAGAGATGTTAAATACTCAGCAATATTCAGAGATATTCAGACACTCAGAAATATTCGGAGACATTCAGATATAAGGAAATATTCAGAGATATTCAGATTCACGAAGATATTCAGAGATATTCAACGACTCAGCAATATTCAGAGATATTCAGATACTCAGAAATATTCGGAGATATTCAGATGCTCAGCGATATTCAGAGATATTCAGATACACGGAGATATTGGGAGATATTCAGATTCATGGAGATATTCAGAGAATTTCAGATTCACGGAGATATTGGGAGATATTCAGATTCATGGAGATATTCAGAGATATTCAGATACTCAGGTATTCAGAGATATTCAGATACAAGGAAATATTCAGAGAATTTCAGATTCACGGAGATATTCAGAGATATTCAGGGATATTCTGATACAGAAAGATATTCAAATGCATGGAGATATTCAGAGATGCAGAGATATTCACAAACACAGAGATATTTAGACACAGAGATATTCAGATACACGGAAATATTCAGAGATATTCAAATACAAGGAGATATTCAGAGATAATCAGATACTCTGAGATATTCAGAGATATTCAGATACACGAAGATATTCAGAGATATTCTGATACTCAGCGATATTCAGAGATATTCAGGTATTCAGAGATATTCAAATACACAGAGATATTCAGATACTTTGAGATATTCAGAGATATTCAGAATATTCCGATAAAGAGAGATATTCAAATGCATGGAGATGTTCAGAGATGCAGAGATATTCACAAACACAGAGATATTTGGACACAGAGATATTCAGATACATGGAAATATTCAGAGATATTCAAATACACGGAGATATTCAGAGATAATCAGATACACGAAGATATGCAGAGATATTCTGATACTCAGCGATAGTCAGAGATATTCAGATACTCAGAGGTATTCAGAGATATTCAGATATTCAGAGATATTCAGAGATATTCAGATACACAGATATATTCATATACTTTGAGATATTCAGACATACAGAGATCTTCAGAGATATTCTGATACGCAGATATTGTCAAATACATGGAGATATTCGGAGATGCAGAGATATTCACAAAGACAGAGATATTTAGAAACAGAGATATTCAGATACACAGAAATATTCAGAGATATTCAGATACACGGAAATATTCAGAGATAATCAGATACTCAGCAATATTCAGAGATATTCTGATACTCAGCGATATTCAGAGATATTCAGATTCTCAGAGATATTCAGATACACGGAAATATTCAGAGATTTTTACATACAGAGATATTCAGAGATATTCAGATACTCAGCGATATTCAGAGATATTCAGATTCTCAAAGATATTCAGAGATATTCAGAAACTCAGAGATATTCCGAGTTATTCAAGGATATTCAGATACTCAGAGGTATTCAGAGATATTCGGATACTCAGAGATATTCAGAGATGTTCAGATTCTCAGAGATATTCAGAGGTATTCAGATACTCAGAGATATTCAGAGATATACAGAGATATTCAGACACACAGAGATATTCAGAGATATTCAAACACTGAAACATGTTCAGATATATTCAGAGTTATTCAGAGATACTCAGATACACAGAGGTATTCGGAGATATTCAGACACTCAGAGATATTCAGAGATATTCAGATACTCAGAGATATTCAGAGATATTCAAATACTGAAACATATTCAGATATATTCAGATATTCAGAGCTATTCAGAGATACTCAGATACACAGAGGTATTCGGAAATATTCAGAAACTCGGAGTCATCCGGAGATATTCAGAGATATTCAGAAAAACAGAGATATTCCGAGATATTCTGATACTCAGAGATATTCAGAGATGTGCAGAAACACCGAGATATTCAGGTACTCAGAGATATTCAGAGATATTCAGACACACAGATATGCAGAGAGATTCACAACACAGAGATATTTTAACACAGATATATTCAGAGATATTAAGATATATTCAGATACATGGAAATATTCAGAGATATTCAGATACTCATAGATATTCAGAAACTGAGAGATGTTCAGAGATATTCAGATGCTCATAGATATTCAGATACTTAGAGATATTCAGAGATATTCAGAAATACAGAGATATTCATAAATATTCAGACACACAGATATGCAGAGATATTCACAAACACAGAGATGTTTTGACACAGAGATATTCTGATACACTTACATATTCAGAGATATTCATATACACGGAGATATTCAGAGATATTCAGATACTCAGCAATATTCAGAGATATTCAGATACTCAGATATTCAGAGATATTCAGATACAAGGAAATATTCAGAGAATTTCAGATTCACGGAGATATTCAGAGATATTCAAATACTCAGCAATATTCAGAGATATTCAGAGATATTCAGAGACAATGAGATATTCAGAGATATTCAAACACTCAGCAATATTCAGCAATATTCAGAGATATTCAGAGACAAGAAGATATTCAGAGATATTCAGATACTCAGCGATATTCAGAGATATTCAGATACTCAGAGATATTCAAATACATGGAGATATTCAGAGATGTGTAGAAACACCGAGATATTCAGATACACAGAGATTTTCAGAGCTATTCAGATACTCAGAGATATTCATAGATATTCAAATACTCAGCAATGTTCAGAGATATTCAGATACTCATAGATATTGGGAGACACTCAGTTACAAGGAAATATGCAGAGATATTCAGATTCACAGAGATATTCAGCGATATTAAACGACTCAGCAATATTCAGAGATATTCAGAGATATTCAGATACACGGAGATATTTGGAGATATTCAGGTACTCAGAGATATTCAGAGATACTCAGATACACAGAGAAATTTAGAGATATTCAGATACTCAGAGATATTCAGAGATATTCAGATACTTCGAGATATTCAGATATATTCAGATTTTCACAGATATCCAGGGATATTCTGATACTCAGAGATATTCAGAGATATGCAGAAACACGAAGGCATTCAGATACAGAGAGATATTCCGAGATATTCAGATACACAGAGATATTGAAAGATATTCCAATACATCAAGATATTCAGAGACATTGAGATACATCGGGATATTCAGCGATATTCAGATATTCAGATATATTCAGAGCTATTCAGATATGCCGATATGCAGAGATATTCAGAAACACTGAGATATTCAGATACACAGAGATATTCAGAGATATTCAGATGCTCAGAGATATTTAGAGATAATCAGATACACGGAGATATTCAGAGATATTCAGATACACAGAGATATTCAGAGATATTCTGATACTCAGAGATATTCAGAGATGTGCAGAAACACCGAGATATTCAGGTACTCAGAGATATTCAGAGATATTCAGATTCACGGAGATATTCAGAGATATTCAGAATATTCCGATAAAGAGAGATATTCAAATGCATGGAGACATTCAGAGATGCAGAGATATTCACAAACACAGAGATATTTGGACACAGAGATATTCAGATACATGGAAATATTCAGAGATATTCAAATACACGGAGATATTCAGAGATAATCAGATACTCTGAGATATTCAGAGATATTCAGATACACGAAGATATTCAGAGATATTCTGATACTCAGCGATATTCAGAGATATTCAGATATTCAGAGATATTCAGAGATAATCAGATACACAGAGATATTCAGAGATATTCAGATACACAGAGATATTCAGAGATATTCAGATGCACAGAGATATTTAGAGATATTCAGATAAACAGAGATATTCATAAATATTCAGACACACAGATATGCAGAGATATTCACAAACACAGAGATGTTTAGACACAGAGATATTCTGATACACGTACATGTTCAGAGATTTTCATATACACGGAGATATTCAGAGATATTCAGATACTCAGCAATATTCAGAGATATTCAGATACTCAGATATTCAGAGATATTCAGATACAAGGAAATATTCAGAGAATTTCAGATTCACGGAGATATTCAGAGATATTCAAATACTCAGCAATATTCAGAGATATTCAGAGACAATGAGATATTCAGAGATATTCAAACACTCAGTAATATTCAGCAATATTCAGAGCTATTCAGAGACAGGGAGATATTCAGAGATCGTCAGATACTCAGCGATATTCAGAGATATTCAGATACTCAGAGATATTCAAACACATGGAGATATTCAGAGATGTGCAGAAACACCGAGATATTCAGATACACAGAGATTTTCAGAGATATTCAGATACTCAGAGATATTCGGAGACATTCAGATACAAGAAAATATTCAGAGATATTCAGATTCAATGAGAGATTCAGAGATATTCAACGACTCAGCAATATTCAGAGATATTCAGATACTCAGAGATATTCGGAGATGTTCAGACACACAGAGATATTCAGAGATATTCAGATACTCATAGATATTCAGATACAAAGATGTTCGTAAATATTCAGACACACAGTTATGCAGAGATATTCACAAACACAGAGATATTTAGACACAGAGATATTCTGATACACGCACATATTCAGAGATATTCAGATACTCAGCAATATTCAGAGATATTCAGATACTCAGAGATATTCAGAGATATTCAGATACAAGGAAATATTCAGAGATTTTCAGAGTCACGGAGATATTCAGAGATATTCAAATACTCAGCAATATTCAGAGATATTCAGATATAAGGAAATATTCAGAGATTTTCAGAGTCACGGAGATATTCAGAGATATTCAAATACTCAGCAATATTCAGAGATGTTCAGAGATATTCGGAGACAAGGAGATATTCAGAGATATTCAGATACTCAGCGATATTCAGAGATATTCAGATGCTCAGACATATTCATACATATTAAATACTCAACAGTATTCAGAGATATTCAGATACTCAGAGATATTCAGAGATATTCAGATACACAGAGATTTTCAGAGATATTCAGATACTCAGAGATATTCAGAGATATTCAGACACTCAGAAATATTCGGAGACATTCAGATATAAGGAAATATTCAGAGATATTCAGATTCACGAAGATATTCAGAGATATTCAGATACACAGAGATATTCAGAGATATTCTGATACTCAGAGATATTCAGAGATGTGCAGAAACACCGAGATATTCAGGTACTCAGAGATATTCAGAGATATTCAGACACACAGATATGCAGAGAGATTCACAACACAGAGATATTTAGACACAGATATACTCAGAGATATTAAGATATATTCAGATACATGGAAATATTCAGAGATATTCAGATACTCATAGATATTCAGAAACTTAGAGATGTTCAGAGATATTCAGATGCTCATAGATATTCAGATACTTCGAGATATTCAGAGATACACAGAAATACAGAGATATTCATAAATATTCAGACACACAGATATGCAGAGATATTCACAAACACAGAGATGTTTAGACACAGAGATATTCTGATACACGTACATATTCAGAGATATTCATATACACGGAGATATTCAGAGATATTCAGATACTCAGCAATATTCAGAGATATTCAGATACTCAGATATTCAGAGATATTCAGATACAAGCAAATATTCAGAGAATTTCAGATTCACGGAGATATTCAGAGATATTCAGAGACAATGAGATATTCAGAGATATTCAAACACTCAGCAATATTCAGCAATATTCAGAGATATGCAGAGACAAGAAGATATTCAGAGATATTCAGATACTCAGAGATATTCATATACATGGAGATATTCAGAGATGTCTGGAAACACCGAGATATTCAGATGCACAGAGATTTTCAGAGCTATTCAGATACTCAGAGATATTCAGAGATATGCAGAAACACGAAGGAATTCAGATACAGAGAGATATTCAGAGATATTCTGATACACAGCGATATTCAGAGATATTCAGATATTCAGAGATATTCAGAGATAATCAGATACACGTAGATATTCAGAGATATTCAGATACACAGAGATATTCAGAGATTTTCAGATACTCAGAGATAATGAGACACTCAGCAATATTCAGAGATATTCAGATACTCAGAGATGTTCAGAAATATTCTGATACACGTAGATATTCATAGATATCCAGATTCAGGGAGATATTCGGAGATATTCAGATTCACGGAGATATTCAGATATTCAGACACTCACCACTATTCAGAGATATTCAGATACTCTGAGATATTCATAGATATTCAGACACAAAGACATGCAGAGATATTCACAAACACAGAGACATTTAGACACAGAGATATTCAAAGACATTAAGATATACGTAAATATTCAGAGATATTCGGATACACGGAGATATTCAGAGACATTTAGACACAGAAATATTCAGAGATGTTCAGATACACATAAATATTCAGAGATATTCAGATACACGGAAATATTCAGAGATATTCAGATACACGGAGATATTCAGAGATATTCAGATTCATGGAGATATTAAGAGATGTTCAGATACTCAGAGATATTCAGAGCTATTCAGATACTCAGCGATATTCAGAGATATTCATTTAATCAGAGAAAATCAGAGATGTTCAGAGACACAGAAATATTTAGAGATATTCAGATACTCAGCGATATTCTGAGATGTTCAGATTCTCAGAGATATTCAGAGATATTCAGATCCACGGAGATATTAGGAGATATTCAGATTCACGGAGATATTGAGGGATATTCAGAGATATTCGGATGCACGGAAATATTCAGAGATATTCAGATACTCAGCGATATTCTGAGATGTTCAGATTCTCAGAGATATTCAGAGATATTCAGATAAACGGAGATATTCGGAGATATTCAGATTCACTGAGATATTGAGGGATATTCAGAGATATTCGGATGCACGGAAATATTCAGAGATATTCAGAGACACGGAGATATTCAGACATATTCAGATGCACGGAAATATTAAGGGATATTCAAATTCACTGAGATACTCAGAGATATTCAGATAATGAGAGACATTCAGAGATATTCAGATGCACGGAGATATTCAGAGATATTCAGATACACGGAGATAATCAGAGATATTCAGACACTCAGAGATATTCAGATGCACATTAATATTCAGAGATAAACAGATACACGGAGATATGCCGAGACATTCAGATATTGAGAGATATTCAGAGATAAGCGGATGCACAGAAATATTCAGAGATTTTCAGATACAGAGATATTCAGAGATATTCAGATTCTCAAAGATATTCAGAGATATTCAGAAACTCAGAGGTATTCAGAGATATTCAGATACTCAGAGATATTCTGAGTTATTCAGAGATATTCAGATACACAGAGATAGTCAGGGATATTCAGGTACTCAGAGATATTTAGATTGTCAGAGATATTCAGAGATATTCAGATACTCAGAGATATTCAGAGATATTCAGGTACTCAGAGATATTCAGAGACTTCCAGAGATATTCAGACATACAGAGATATTCAGAGATATTCAGATACTGAGACATATTCAGAGATATTCAGATGCACGGAGATATTCAGAGATATTCAGACACTCAGAGATATTCAGATGCACATTAATATTCAGAGATAAACAGATGCACGGAGATATGCCGAGACATTCAGATATCGAGAGATATTCAGAGATAAGCAGATGCACAGAAATATTCAGAGATTTTCGGATGCCCAGAGATATTCAGCTACTCAGAGATATTCAGATACTCAGAGATGTTCAGAGATATTCAGGTACACGGAAATATTCAGAGATATTCAGATACATGGAGATATTCAGAGACATTCAGATACTCAGAGATATTCAGAGATATTCAGATACTCAGAGATATTCAGAGACTTCCATAGATATTCAGACACATAGACATATTCAGAGATATTCAGATGCACGGAGATATTCAGAGATATTCAGATACACGGAGATATTCAGAGATATTCAGACACTGAGAGATATTCAGATAAACAATAATATTCAGTGATAACCAGATATGTGGAGACATTCAGATATTGAGATATATTCAGAGATAAGCAATTGCACAGAAATATTCAGAGATTTTCGGAATGCCCAGATATATTCAGCCACTCAGAGATATTCAGAGATATAAAGAAACATGGAAATATTCAGAGACATTCAGATGCTCAGAGATATTCGCAGAGATTCAAATACTCAGAGATGTTCAAAGATATTCAGATACACGGAGATATTCAGAGATATTCAGATTCACGGAGATATTCACAGATATTCAGATACTCAGCGAGGTTCGGAGATATTCAGATGCTCAGAGATATTCAGAGATATTCAGATACTCAGAGATATTCAGAAATTTCCAGAGATATGCAGACACACAGAGATATTTAGATACTGAGAGATATGCAGAGATATTTAGATATTCAGAGATATTTAGATGTATTCAGATTCTCAGAGATATTCAGAGACATTCAGAAACACGGAGATATTCGGAGATATTCAGATTCATGGAGATATTCAGAGATATTCAGATACTCAGAGATATTCAGAGATATTCAGATAAACGGAGATATTCAGAGATATTCATATTCACGAGATCTTCAGCGATATTCAGATTCACTGAGATATTCAGCGATATTCAGATATATTCAGATGCACAGAGATAGTCACAAATGTTCAGAGATGTTCAGAGATATTCAGATACACGGAGATATTCAGAGATATTCAGACACTCAGAGATATTCAGATACACGGAGATATTCAGAGATATTCAGATTCATGGCGATATTCAGCGATATTCGGATACACAGAGATATTCAAATACATGGATATATTCAGATATGTTCAGAAACACCGAGATATTCACATACACCGAGATATTCAGAGATATTCAGATACAGGGAGATATTCAGAGATATTCACATACACCGAGATATTCAGAGATATTCAGATACTCAGCGATATTCCGAGATATTCAGATTCATGGAGATACTCAGAGATATTCGGAGATATTCAGATGCACGGAGATATTCAGAGGTATTCAGAAACACGGATATATTCAGAGATATTCAGAGACATTCAGATATTCAGCTGTATTCTGAGATATGCAGATGCACGGAGATATTCATAGATATTCAGACACACAGATATGCAGAGATATTCACAAACACAGAGTAATTTAGACACAGAGATATTCAGAGATTTTCAGATGCACGAAGATATTCAGAGATATTCAGATTGTCAGAGATATTCGGTGATATTCAGATGCTCAGAGATATTCAGAGATATTCAGATACTCAGAGATATTCAGAGATTTCCAGAGATATTCAGATACACGGAGATATTCAGAGATATTCAGATTCATGGCGATATTCAGCGATATTCGGATACACAGAGATATTCAAATACATGGATATATTCAGATATGTTCAGAAACACCGAGATATTCACATACACCGAGATATTCAGAGATATTCAGATACAGGGATATATTCAGAGATATTCACATACACCGAGATATTCAGAGATATTCAGATACTCAGCGATATTCCGAGATATTCAGATTCATGGAGATACTCAGAGATATTCGGAGATATTCAGATGCACGGAGATATTCAGAGGTATTCAGAAACACGGATATATTCAGAGATATTCAGAGACATTCAGATATTCAGCTGTATTCTGAGATATGCAGATGCACGGAGATATTCATAGATATTCAGACACACAGATATGCAGAGATATTCACAAACACAGAGTAATTTAGACACAGAGATATTCAGAGATTTTCAGATGCACGAAGATATTCAGAGATATTCAGATTGTCAGAGATATTCGGAGATATTCAGATGCTCAGAGATATTCAGAGATATTCAGATACTCAGAGATATTCAGAGATTTCCAGAGATATTCAGACACACAGAGATATTCAGAGATATTCAGATACTGAGACATGTTCAGAGATATTCAGATATTCAGAGATATTCAGAGATATTCAGATGCACAGATATGTTCAGAGATATTCAGATTCAGAAATGTTCAGATAATCCGAGATGTTCAGAGATATTCAGATACCCGGAGATATTCATAGATATTCAGACACACAGATATTCAGAGATATTCAGATACCCAGAGATATTCAGAGATATTCAGACACACAGAGATATTCAGAGATATTCAGCTACACAGAGATAGTCAGAGACATTCAGATACTCAGAGATATGCCGAGATAATCAGATACTCGGAGATATTCAGAGATACTCAGACTGTCAGAGATATTATGAGATATTCGGATACTCAGAGATTATCAGATGCACAGAGACAGTCACAGATATTCAGAGTTATTCAGATTCACGGAGATATTCAGAGATATTCAGATTTTGGGAGATATTCAGAGATATTCAGAAACACGGAGATATTCAGATTCATGGAGATATTCAGAGATATTCAGACACTCAGAGATATTCAGATACACGGAGATATTCAGAGATATTCAGATTCATGGCGATATTCAGCGATATTCGGATACACAGAGATATTCAAATACATGGATATATTCAGATATGTTCAGAAACACCGAGATATTCACATACACCGAGATATTCAGAGATATTCAGATACAGGGAGATATTCAGAGATATTCACATACACCGAGATATTCAGAGATATTCAGATACTCAGCGATATTCCGAGATATTCAGATTCATGGAGATACTCAGAGATATTCGGAGATATTCAGATGCACGGAGATATTCAGAGGTATTCAGAAACACGGATATATTCAGAGATATTCAGAGACATTCAGATATTCAGCTGTATTCTGAGATATGCAGATGCACGGAGATATTCATAGATATTCAGACACACAGATATGCAGAGATATTCACAAACACAGAGTAATTTAGACACAGAGATATTCAGAGATTTTCAGATGCACGAAGATATTCAGAGATATTCAGATTGTCAGAGATATTCGGTGATATTCAGATGCTCAGAGATATTCAGAGATATTCAGATACTCAGAGATATTCAGAGATTTCCAGAGATATTCAGATACACGGAGATATTCAGAGATATTCAGATTCATGGCGATATTCAGCGATATTCGGATACACAGAGATATTCAAATACATGGATATATTCAGATATGTTCAGAAACACCGAGATATTCACATACACCGAGATATTCAGAGATATTCAGATACAGGGATATATTCAGAGATATTCACATACACCGAGATATTCAGAGATATTCAGATACTCAGCGATATTCCGAGATATTCAGATTCATGGAGATACTCAGAGATATTCGGAGATATTCAGATGCACGGAGATATTCAGAGGTATTCAGAAACACGGATATATTCAGAGATATTCAGAGACATTCAGATATTCAGCTGTATTCTGAGATATGCAGATGCACGGAGATATTCATAGATATTCAGACACACAGATATGCAGAGATATTCACAAACACAGAGTAATTTAGACACAGAGATATTCAGAGATTTTCAGATGCACGAAGATATTCAGAGATATTCAGATTGTCAGAGATATTCGGAGATATTCAGATGCTCAGAGATATTCAGAGATATTCAGATACTCAGAGATATTCAGAGATTTCCAGAGATATTCAGACACACAGAGATATTCAGAGATATTCAGATACTGAGACATGTTCAGAGATATTCAGATATTCAGAGATATTCAGAGATATTCAGATGCACAGATATGTTCAGAGATATTCAGATTCAGAAATGTTCAGATAATCCGAGATGTTCAGAGATATTCAGATACCCGGAGATATTCATAGATATTCAGACACACAGATATTCAGAGATATTCAGATACCCAGAGATATTCAGAGATATTCAGACACACAGAGATATTCAGAGATATTCAGCTACACAGAGATAGTCAGAGACATTCAGATACTCAGAGATATGCCGAGATAATCAGATACTCGGAGATATTCAGAGATACTCAGACTGTCAGAGATATTATGAGATATTCGGATACTCAGAGATTATCAGATGCACAGAGACAGTCACAGATATTCAGAGTTATTCAGATTCACGGAGATATTCAGAGATATTCAGATTTTGGGAGATATTCAGAGATATTCAGAAACACGGAGATATTCAGATTCATGGAGATATTCAGAGATATTCACATACTCAGAGATATTCGGAAATATTCAGATGCACGGAAATATTCAGATACATTCAGATACTCAGCGAGATTCAGAGATGTTCAGATAGTCAGAGATGTTCAGAGATATTCAGATTCCCGGAGATATTCATAGATATTCAGACACACAGATATGCAGAGATATTCACAAACACAGAGTAATTGAGACACAGAGATATTCAGAGATTTTCAGATGCACGGAGATATTCAGAGATATTCAGATACTCATAGATATTCTGAGATATTCAGATTGTCAGAGATATTCGGAGATATTCAGATACACAGAGATATTGAGAGATATTCAGACACACAGAGATATTCAGAGATATTCAGATACTGAGACATATTCAGAGATATTCAGATATTCAGAGATGTTCAGAGATATTCTGATGCACAGATGTGTTCAGACACTTTGAGGTATTCAGAGATGTAGAGATATTCACAAGCGCAGAGATATTCAGGCACGTAGATATTCAGATACACGTAAATATTCAGAGATATTCAGATAAACAGAGATATTCAGAGATATTCAGATACGCGGGGATATTCAGAGATATTGAGATACATGGCGATATTCAGAGATATTCAGATACACGGAAATATTCAGTGATATTCAGATTCATGGTGATATTCAGAGATATTCTGATACTCAAGAGATATTCAGAGATATTCAGACATTCAGAGATATTCAGAGATTTTCAGAAACACGGAAATATTTAGAGATATTCAGGTTCACGGTGATGTTCAGAGATATTCAGAGATATTCTGAAACTCAACTCAGAGATATTCAGATACTCAGAGATTTTTTTTTATTATTATTCGTTCACGGGATGTGGGCGTCGCTGGTGAGGCCAGCATTTATTGCCCATCCCGAATTGCCCTCGAGAAGGTGGTGGTGAGCCGCCTTCTTGAACCGCTGCAGTCCGTGTGGTGACGGTTCTCCCACATTGCTGTTCGGAAGGGAGTTCCAGGATTTTGATCCAGCGACAATGAAGGAACGGCGATATATTTCCAAGTCGGGATGATGTGTGACTTGGAGGGGAACGTGCAGGTGGTGTTGTTCCCATGCACCTGCTGCCCTTGTCCTTCTAGGTGGTAGAGGTCGCGGGTTTGGGAGGTGCTGTCGAAGAAGCCTTGGCGAGTTGCTGCAGTGCATCCTGTGGATGGTGCACACTGCAGCCACTGTGCGCCGGTGGTGAAGGGAGTGAATGTTTAGGGTGGTGGATGGGGTGCCAATCAAGCGGGCTGCTTTATCTTGGATGGTGTTGAGCTTCTTGAGTGTTGTTGGAGCTGCACTCATCCAGGCAAGTGGAGAGTATTCCATCACACTCCTGACTTGTGCCTTGTAGATGGTGGAAAGGCTTTGAGGAGTCAGGAGGTGAGTCACTCGCCGCAGAATACCCAGCCTCTGACCTGCTCTCGTAGCCACAGTATTTATATGGCTGGTCCAGTTAAGTTTCTGGTCAATGGTGACCCCCAGGATGTTGATGGTGGGGGATTCGGCGATGGTAATGCCGTTGAATGTCAAGGGGAGGTGGTTAGACACTCTCTTGTTGGAGATGGTCATTGCCTGGCACTTATCTGGCGCGAATGTTACTTGCCACTTATCAGCCCAAGCCTGGATGTTGTCCAGGTCTTGCTGCATGCGGGCTCGGACTGCTTCATTATCTGAGGGGTTGCGAATGGAACTGAACACTGTGCAATCATCAGCGAACATCCCCATTTCTGACCTTACGATGGAGGGAAGGTCATTGATGAAGCAGCTGAAGATGGTTGGGCCAAGGACACTGCCCTGAGGAACTCCTGCAGCAATGTCCTGGGGCTGAGGTGATTGGCCTCCAACAACCACTACCATCTTCCTTTGTGCCAGGTATGACTCCAGCCACTGGAGAGTTTTCCCCCTGATTCCCATTGACTTCAATTTTACTAGGGCTCCTTGGTGCCACACTCGGTCAAATGCTGCCTTGATGTCAAGGGCAGTCACTCTCACCTCACCTCTGGAATTCAGCTCTTTTGTCCATGTTTGGACCAAGGCTGTAATGAGGTCTGGAGCCGAGTGGTCCTGGCGGAACCCAAACTGAGCATCGGTGAGCGGGTTATTGGTGAGTAAGTGCCGCTTGATGGCACTGTCGACGACACCTTCCATCACTTTGCTGATGATTGAGAGTAGACTGATGGGGCGGGAATTGGCCGGATTGGATTTGTCCTGCTTTTTGTGGACAGGACATACCTGGGCAATTTTCCACATTGTCGGGTAGATGCCAGTATTGTAGCTGTACTGGAACAGCTTGGCTAGAGGCGCAGCTAGTTCTGGAGCACAAGTCTTCAGCACGACAGCTGGGATGTTGTCGGGGCCCATCGCCTTTGCTGTATCCAGTGCACTCAGCCGTTTCTTGATATCACATGGAGTGAATCGAATTGGCCGAAGACTGGCTTCCGCGATGGTGGGGATATCTGGAGGAGGCTGAGATGGATCATCCACTCGGCACTTCTGGCTGAAGATGGTTGCAAACGCTTCAGCCTTGTCTTTTTCACTCACGTGCTGGACTCCACCATCATTGAGAATGGGGATGTTTGCAGAGCCTCCTCCTCCCGTTAGTTGTTTAATTGTCCACCACCATTCACGACTGGATGTGGCAGGACTGCAGAGCTTTGATCTGATCCGTTGTTTGTGGAATCGCTTAGCTCTGTCTATAGCATGTTGCTTCCGCTGTTTAGCATGCATGTAGTCCTGTGTTGTAGCTTCACACCTCATTTTTAGGTACGCCTGGTGCTTCTCATTGAACCAGGGTTGATTCCCTGGCTTGTTGGTAATGGTAGAGTGAGGAATATGCCGGGCCATGAGGTTACAGATTGTGCTGGAATACAATTCTGCTGCTGCTGATGGCCCACAGCGTCTCATGGATGCTCAGTTTTGAGCTGCTAGATCCATTCTGAATCTATCCCATTTAGCACGGTGGTAGTGCCACACAACACGTTGGATGGTGTCCTCAGTGCGAAGACGGGACTTCATCACCACGAGGACTGTGTGGTGGTCACTCCTACCAATACACTCATGGACAGATGCATTTGCGACAGGTAGATTGGTGAGGACGAGGTCAAGTAAGTTTTTCCCTCGTGTTGGTTCGCTCACCACCTGCCGCAGGCCCAGTCTAGCAGCTATGTCCTTCAGGACTCGGCCAGCTCGGTCAGTGGTGGTGCTACCGAGCCACTCTTGGTGATGGACATTGAAGTCCCCCACCCAGAGTACATTCTGTGCCCTTGCTACCCTCAGTGCTTCCTCCAAGTGGTGCTCAACATGGAGGAGGACTGATTCATCAGCTGAGGGAGGACGGTAGGTGGTAATCAGCAGGAGGTTTCCTTGCCCATGTTTGACCTGATGCCATGAGATTTCATGGGGTCCAGAGTCAATGTTGAGGACTCCCAGGGCCACTCCCTCCTGACTGTACATCACTGTACCGCCACCTCTGGTGGGTCTGTCCTGCCGGTGGGACAGGACATACCCAGGGATGGTGATGGAAGAGTCTGGGACGTTGGCTGAAAGATATGACTCTGTAAGTATGGCGATGTCAGGCTGTTGCTTGACGAGTCTGTGGGACAGCTCTCCCAATTTTGGCACAAGTCCCCAGAGGGTCGACTGGGCTTGGTGTTTTGCCGTTGTCGTGTCCGGTGCCTAGTGGTCCGATGCCGGGTCTTCCGTCCGGTTTTATTCTTATTATGACTTTTCGTAGCGAGATTTCACAACTGAGTGGCTTGCTCGGCCACTTCAGAGGGCAAATTAGAATCAAGCACACTGCTGTGGGTCTGGAGTCACATGCAGGCCAGACCGGGTAAGGACGGCAGGTTTCCTTCCCGAAAGGACATTAGTGAACCAGATGGGTTTTTACGACAATCCGGTAGTTTCATGGCCATCATTACTGATACCAGTATTTTAATTACAGATTTTTATTTAATTAATTGAAATTAATTAATTAAATTTAAATTCACCAGCTGCCGTGGTGGGATTTGAATACATAACTCTGCATTTTAATCCAGGCCTCTGGATTACTAGCCCAGTAACATAACCACTATGCTCCCGTACCCATATTCATAGATGTTCAGACACACAGAGATATTCAGATATATTCAGATACTGAGACATATTCAGAGATATTCAGAGATTCAGAGATATTCTGAGATATTCAGAAACAAAGAGATAGTCCGAGATATTCAGATACTCAGAGATATTCAGAGATACTCAGATACTCAGAGATATTCGGAGATGTTCAGACACACAGAGATATCCAGAGATATTCAGATGCACAGAGATTTTCAAATACATGGAGATATTCAGATATGTTCAGAAACACCGAGATATTCAGATACACCGAGATATTCAGAAATATATATATTCACGAGATATTCAGAGATATTCAGATTCACGGAGATATTCAGCGATATTCAGATACTCAGAGATATACAGAGATGTTCAGATGCACAGAGATATTCAGAGTTATTCAGATTCACGGAGATATTCAGAGATATTCAGATACTCATAAATATTCAGAGATATTCAGATACATGGAGATATTCAGAGATATTCAGATATTGGGAGATATTCAGAGATATTCAGAAACACGGAGATTTTCGGAGATATTCGGATTCATTGAGATATTCAGAGATATTCACATACTCAGAGCTATTCAGAGATATTCAAATACACGGAGATATTTAGAGATATTCATGTTCACGAGATATTCAGAGATATTCAGATTCACGGAGATATTCAGCGATATTCAGATACTCAGCGAGATTCAGAGATATTCAGATACTCAGAGATGTTCAGAGATATTCAGATTGTCAGAGATATTCTGAGATATTCAGATACTCAGAGATATTCAGAGATATTCAGATACCCGGAGATATTCCATAGATATTCAGACACACAGATATGCAGAGATATTCACAAACACAGAGTTATTTAGACACACAGATATTCAGAGATTTTCAGATGCACGGAGATATTCAGAGATATTCAGATACTCAGAGATATTCTGAGATATTCAGATACTCAGAGATATTCAGAGATATTCAGATGCACAGATATGTTCAGATACTTAGAGGTATTCAGAGATGCAGAGATATTCACAAGCATAGAGATATTCAGACACGTAGATATTCAGATGCATGTAAATATTCAGAGATATTCAGATACACGGAGATATTCAGAGATATTCAGATACACAGAGATATTCAGAGATATTCGGAAAGACAGGTATTCAGAGATATTCAGAGATATTCAGATACACGGAGATATTCAGAGATATTCAGATACTGAGACATATTGAGAGATATTCAGATATTCAGAGATATTCAGAGATATTCGGATACTCAGAGATATTCAGAGATATTCAGATATTTAGAGATATTAAGAGATATTCAGATACACGGAAATATTCAGAGATATTCAAATTCATGGTGATATTCAGAGATATTCTGACACTCAGAGATATTCAGAGATATTCAGACACTCAGAGATATTCAGAGATTTTCAGATACACGGAAATATTTAGAGATATTCAGATTCACGGCGATGTTCAGAGATATTAAGATACTCAGAGATATGCCAAGATATTCAGAGATATTCAGATACTCAGAGATATTCATAGATATTCAGACACACAGAGATATTCAGAGATATTCAGATACTGAGACATATTCAGAGATATTCAGATACACGGGGAAGTTCAGAGATATTCAGAGATATTCTGAAACTCAACTAAGATATATTCAGATGCTCAGAGATATGCCGAGATATTCAGAGATATTCAGATACTCAGAGATATTCAGTGATATTCAGATACTCAGACATATTCAGAGATATACAGAGATATTCAGACACAGAGATAGTCAGAGATATTCAGACACTCAGAGATATGCCGAGATATTCAGATACACGGAAATATTCAGATTCATGGCGATATTCAGAGATTTTCAGATACACAGAGATATTCAAATACATGGAGATATTCAGATATGTTCAGAAACACCGAGATATTCAGATACACCGAGATATTCAGAGATATTCGGATACAGGGAGATATTCAGAGATATTCATATTCACGAGCTATTCAGAGATATTCAGATTCACGGAGATATTCAGCGATATTCAGATACTCAGCGAGATTCAGAGATATTCAGATACTCAGAGATGTTCAGAGATATTCAGCGACACGGAGATATTCAGAGATATTCAGACACACAGATATGCAGAGATATTCACAAACACAGAGTTATTTCGACACAGAGATATTCAGAGATTTTCAGATGCACGGAGATATTCAGAGATATTCAGATACTCAGAGACAGTCAGAGATGTTCGGACACTCAGAGATATCCCGAGATATTCAGATACTCAGAGATATTCAGAGATATTCAGATACACGGAAATATTCAGAGATATTCAGATTCATGGCGATATTCAGAGATATTCAGATACTCAGAGATATTCAGAGATATTCAGATGCTCAGAGATATTCAGAGATATTCAGATACTGAGACATATTCAGAGATATTCAGATACACGGGGATGTTCAGAGATATTCAGAGATATTCTGAAACTCAACTAAGATATATTCAGATGCTCAGAGATATGCCGAGATATTCAGAGATATTCAGATACTCAGACATATTCAGAGATATACAGAGATATTCAGACACAGAGATAGTCAGAGATATTCAGACACTCAGAGATATGCCGAGATATTCAGATACGCGGAAATATTCAGATTCATGGCGATATTCAGAGATATTCAGAGATAGTCAGATACTCAGAGATATTCTGAGATATTCAGACACACAGAGATATTCAGATATGTTCAGAAACACCGAGATATTTAGATACACCGAGATATTCAGAGATATTCGGAAACAGGGAGATATTCAGAGATATTCATATTCACGAGCTATTCAGAGATATTCAGATTCACGGAGATATTCATAGATATTCAGATACTCAGCGAGATTCAGAGATATTCAGATACTCAGAGATGTTCAGAGATATTCAGATACACGGAAATATTTAGAGATATTCAGATTCACAGCGATGTTCAGACATATTCAGATACTGAGACATGTTCAGAGATATTCAAATACATGGAGATATTCAGATATGTTCAGAAACACCGAGATATTCAGATACACCGAGATATTCAGAGATATTCAGAATAAGGGAGATATTCAGAGATAGTCATATTCACAAGCTATTCAGAGATATTCAGATTCACGGAGATATTCAGCAATATTCAGATGCTCAGCGAGATTCAGAGATATTCAGATACTCAGAGATGTTCAGAGATATTCAGATACACGGAGATATTCATAGATATTCAGACACACAGATATGCAGAGATATTCACAAACACAGAGTTATTTCGACACAGAGATATTCAGAGATTTTCAGATGCACGGAGATATTCAGATACTCAGAGATCTTCAGAGATATTCAGATTGTCGGAGATATTCTGAGATATTCAGATACTCAGAGATATTCAGAGCTTTCCAGAGATATTCAGGCACACAGATTTTCAGAGATAATCAGATACTGAGACATGTTCAGAGATACTCGGATACTCAGAGATATTCAGAGATATTCAGATACTCAGAGATATTCTGAGATATTCAGATACTCAGAGATATTCAGAGATATTCAGATGCACAGATATGTTCAGATACTTTGAGGTATTCAGAGATGCAGAGATATTCACAAGCACAGAGATATTCAGACACGTAGATATTCAGATGCATGTAAATATTCAGAGATATTCAGATACACGGAGATATTCAGAGATATTCAGATACACAGAGATATTCAGAGATATTCGGAAAGACAGGTATTCAGAGATATTCAGAGATATTCAGATACACGGAGATATTCTGAGATATTCAGATACTGAGACATATTCAGAGATATTCAGACATTCAGAGATATTCAGAGATATTCAGATGTAAAGATATGTTCAGATACTTTGAGGTATTCAGAGATGCAGAGATATTCACAAGCACAGAGATATTCAGACACGTAGATATTCAGATACACGTAAATATTCAGAGAAATTTAGATACACGGAGATATTCAGAGATATTCAGGTACACAGAGATATTCAGAGATATTCGGAAAGACAGGTATTCAGAGATATTCAGAGATATTCAGAGATATTCAGATACACGGAGATATTCAGAGATATTCAGATACTGAGACATATTGAGAGATATTCAGATATTCAGAGATGTTCAGAGATATTCAGATGCACAGATGTGTTCAGATACTTTGAGGTATTCAGAGATGCAGAGATATTCACAAGCACAGAGATATTCAGACACGTAGATATTCAGATACACGTAAATATTCAGAGATATTTAGATACACGGAGATATTCAGAGATATTCAGATACTCAGCGATATTCAGAGATATTCACAAGCACAGAGATATTCAGACACGTAGATATTCAGATACACGTAAATATTCAGAGATATTCAGATACACGGGGATATTCAGAGATATTCAGATACTCAGAGATATTCAGAGATATTCGGATACTCAGAGATATTCAGAGATATTCAGAGATATTAAGAGATATTCAGATGCACGGAAATATTCAGAGATATTCAAATTCATGGTGATATTCAGAGATATTCTGATACTCAGAGATATTCAGAGATATTCAGATACACGGGGATGTTCAGAGATATTCAGAGATATTCTGAAACTCAACTAAGATATATTCAGATGCTCAGAGATATGCCGAGATATTCAGAGATATTCAGATACTCAGACATATTCAGAGATATACAGAGATATTCAGACACAGAGATAGTCAGAGATATTCAGACACTCAGAGATATGCCGAGATATTCAGATACACGGAAATATTCAGATTCATGGCGATATTCGGAGATATTCAGATACTCAGAGACATTCAGAGATAGTCAGATACTCAGAGATATTCTGAGATATTCAGACACACAGAGATATTCAGATATGTTCAGAAACACCGAGATATTCAGATACACCGAGATATTCAGAGATATTCGGATACAGGGAGATATTCAGAGATATTCATATTCACGAGCTATTCAGAGATATTCAGATTCACGGAGATATTCATAGATATTCAGATACTCAGCGAGATTCATAGATATTCAGATACTCAGAGATGTTCAGAGATATTCAGCGACACGGAGATATTCATAGATATTCAGACACACAGATATGCAGAGATATTCACAAACACAGAGTTATTTCGACACAGAGATATTCAGAGATTTTCAGATGCACGGAGATATTCAGAGATATTCAGATACTCAGAGATATTCAGAGATATTCAGATACTCAGAGACAGTCAGAGATGTTCAGACACTCAGAGATATCCCGAGATATTCAGATACTCAGAGATATTCAGAGATATTCAGATACACGGAAATATTCAGAGATATTCAGATTCATGGCGATATTCAGAGATATTCAGATACTCAGAGATATTCAGAGATATTCAGATGCTCAGAGATATTCAGAGATTTTCAAATGCACGGAAATATTTAGAGATATTCAGATTCACAGCGATGTTCAGACATATTCAGATACTGAGACATGTTCAGAGATATTCAAATACATGGAGATATTCAGATATGTTCAGAAACACCGAGATATTCAGATAAACCGAGATATTCAGAGATATTCAGAATAAGGGAGATATTCAGAGATAGTCATATTCACAAGCTATTCAGAGATATTCAGATTCACGGAGATATTCAGCAATATTCAGATGCTCAGCGAGATTCAGAGATATTCAGATACTCAGAGATGTTCAGAGATATTCAGATACACGGAGATATTCATAGATATTCAGACACACAGATATGCAGAGATATTCACAAACACAGAGTTATTTCGACACAGAGATATTCAGAGATTTTCAGATGCACGGAGATATTCAGATACTCAGAGATCTTCAGAGATATTCAGATTGTCAGAGATATTCTGAGATATTCAGATACTCAGAGATATTCAGAGCTTTCCAGAGATATTCAGGCACACAGATTTTCAGAGATATTCAGATACTGAGACATGTTCAGAGATACTCGGATACTCAGAGATATTCAGAGATATTCAGATACTCAGAGATATTCAGAGATATTCAGATGCACAGATATGTTCAGATACTTTGAGGTATTCAGAGATGCAGAGATATTCACAAGCACAGAGATATTCAGACACGTAGATATTCAGATGCATGTAAATATTCAGAGATATTCAGATACACGGAGATATTCAGAGATATTCAGATACACAGAGATATTCAGAGATATTCGGAAAGACAGGTATTCAGAGATATTCAGAGATATTCAGATACACGGAGATATTCTGAGATATTCAGATACTGAGACATATTCAGAGATATTCAGACATTCAGAGATATTCAGAGATATTCAGATGCACAGATATGTTCAGATACTTTGAGGTATTCAGAGATGCAGAGATATTCACAAGCACAGAGATATTCAGACACGTAGATATTCAGATACACGTAAATATTCAGAGAAATTTAGATACACGGAGATATTCAGAGATATTCAGGTACACAGAGATATTCAGAGATATTCGGAAAGACAGGTATTCAGAGATATTCAGAGATATTCAGAGATATTCAGATACACGGAGATATTCAGAGATATTCAGATACTGAGACATATTGAGAGATATTCAGATATTCAGAGATGTTCAGAGATATTCAGATGCACAGATGTGTTCAGATACTTTGAGGTATTCAGAGATGCAGAGATATTCACAAGCACAGAGATATTCAGACACGTAGATATTCAGATACACGTAAATATTCAGAGATATTCAGATACACGGGGATATTCAGAGATATTCAGATACTCAGAGATATTCAGAGATATTCGGATACTCAGAGATATTCAGAGATATTCAGATATTCAGAGATATTAAGAGATATTCAGATACACGGAAATATTCAGAGATATTCAGATACTCAGCGATATTCAGAGATATTCACAAGCACAGAGATATTCAGACACGTAGATATTCAGATACACGTAAATATTCAGAGATATTCAGATACACGGGGATATTCAGAGATATTCAGATACTCAGAGATATTCAGAGATATTCGGATACTCAGAGATATTCAGAGATATTCAGAGATATTAAGAGATATTCAGATACACGGAAATATTCAGAGATATTCAAATTCATGGTGATATTCAGAGATATTCTGATACTCAGAGATATTCAGAGATATTCAGACACTCAGAGATATTCAGAGATTTTCAGATACATGGAAATATTTAGAGATATTCAGATTCACGGCGATGATCAGAGATATTCAGATACTCAGAGATATTCAGAGATATTCAGATACTCAGAGATATTCGGAGATGTTCGGACACACAGAGATATTCAGAGATATTCAGAAACTCAACTCAGAGATATTCAGATCCTCAGAGATATGCCGAGATATTCAGAGATATTCAGATACTCAGAGATATTCAGAGATATTCAGATACTCAGAGATATTCAGAGATATTCAGACACTCAGAGATATTCAGAGATATACAGAGATATTCAGACACACAAAGATCGTCAGAGATATTCAGACTCTCAGAGATATGCCGAGATATTCAGATACTCAGAGATATTCAGAGATATTCAGATACACAGAAATATTCAGAGTTATTCAGATTTATGGCGATATTCAGAGATATTCAGATAATCGGAGATATTCAGAGATATTCAGATACTGAGACATGTTCAGAGATTTTCAGATGCACAGAAATATTTCGCGATATTCAGATTCACGGCGTTGTTTGGACATATTCAGATATACAGAGATATTCAGAGCTAGTCAGATACTCAGAGATATTCGGAGATGGTGAGACACACAGAGATATTCAGATGCAGAGAGATATTCAAATACATGGAGATATTCAGATATGTTCAGAAACACCGAGATATTCAGATACACCGAGCTATTCAGAGATATTCAGATACAGGGAGATATTCAGAGATATTCATATTCACGAGCTATTCAGAGATATTCAGATTCACAGAGATATTCAGCGATATTCAGATACCTAGCGAGATTCAGAGATATTCAGATACTCAGAGATATTCGGAGATGTTCAGACACACAGAGATATTCAGAGATATTCAGATGCACAGAGATATTCAAATACTTGGAGTTATTCAGATATGTTCAGAAACACCGAGATATTCAGATACACGGAGCTATTCAGAGATATTCAGATACTCAGAGATCTTCAGAGATATTCAGATTGTCAGAGATATTCTGAGATATTCAGATACTCAGAGATATTCAGATACTCAGAGATATTCAGAGATATTCAGATACACGGAAATATTCAGAGATATTCAGATTCATGGCGATATTCAGAGATATTCAGATACTCAGAGATATTCAGAGATATTCAGATGCTCAGAGATATTCAGAGATTTTCAGATGCACGGAAATATTTAGAGATATTCAGATTCACAGCGATGTTCAGACATATTCAGATACTGAGACATGTTCAGAGATATTCAAATACATGGAGATATTCAGATATGTTCAGAAACACCGAGATATTCAGATACACCGAGATATTCAGAGATATTCAGAATAAGGGAGATATTCAGAGATAGTCATTTTCACGAGCTATTCAGAGATATTCAGATTCACGGAGATATTCAGCAATATTCAGATGCTCAGCGAGATTCAGAGATATTCAGATACTCAGAGATGTTCAGAGATATTCAGATACACGGAGATATTCATAGATATTCAGACACACAGATATGCAGAGATATTCACAAACACAGAGTTATTTCGACACAGAGATATTCAGAGATTTTCAGATGCACGGAGATATTCAGATACTCAGAGATCTTCAGAGATATTCAGATTGTCAGAGATATTCTGAGATATTCAGATACTCAGAGATATTCAGAGCTTTCCAGAGATATTCAGGCACACAGATTTTCAGAGATATTCAGATACTGAGACATGTTCAGAGATACTCGGATACTCAGAGATATTCAGAGATATTCAAATACTCAGAGATATTCTGAGATATTCAGATACTCAGAGATATTCAGAGATATTCAGATGCACAGATATGTTCAGATACTTTGAGGTATTCAGAGATGCAGAGATATTCACAAGCACAGAGATATTCAGACACGTAGATATTCAGATACACGTAAACATTCAGAGAAATTTAGATACACGGAGATATTCAGAGATATTCAGGTACACAGAGATATTCAGAGATATTCGGAAAGACAGGTATTCAGAGATATTCAGAGATATTCAGAGATATTCAGATACACGGAGATATTCAGAGATATTCAGATACTGAGACACATTGAGAGATATTCAGATATTCAGAGATGTTCAGAGATATTCAGATGCACAGATGTGTTCAGATACTTTGAGGTATTCAGAGATGCAGAGATATTCACAAGCACAGAGATATTCAGACATGTAGATATTCAGATACACGTAAATATTCAGAGATATTTAGATACACGGAGATATTCAGAGATATTCAGATACTCAGCGATATTCAGAGATATTCACAGGCACAGAGATATTCAGACACGTAGATATTCAGATACACGTAAATATTCAGAGATATTTAGATACACGGAGATATTCAGAGATATTCAGATACTCAGCGATATTCAGAGATATTCACAAGCACAGAGATATTCAGACACGTAGATATTCAGATACACGTAAATATTCAGAGATATTCAGATACACGGGGATATTCAGAGATATTCAGATACTCAGAGATATTCAGAGATATTCGGATACTCAGAGATATTCAGAGATATTCAGATATTCAGAGATATTAAGAGATATACAGAAACACAGAGAGAGCCAGAGATATTCTGATATTCAGAGATACACGGAATCATAGAAATATGCAGAGATATTCAGAAACACAGAGATATTCTGAGATATTCGGATGCTCAGAAATATTCAGGGATATTCAGATACTCAGAGATATTCAGAGATATTCAGATACTTAGAGATATTCAGAGATATACAGAAACACAGAGATATTCAGAGATAATCAGAAACACAGAGATATTCTGAGATATTCAGATACTCAGAGATATTTAAAGATATTCAGATGCACAAAGATATTCAGATTCACGGAGATATTCAGATACTCAGGTATATTCAGAGATATGCAGAAACAGAGATATTCGGAAACACAGAGATATTCTGAGATATTCAGAAACACAGAGATATTCAGAGATATTCAGATACACAGAGATATTTAGAGATTTTCAGATACTCAGCGATGTTCAGAGATATTCAGAAACACAGAGATATTCGGATACACAGAGATATTCAGAGATATTCAGATATTCAGAGACATTCAGAAACACAGACATTCAGAGATAATCAGATGGACAGATATTCAGAGATATTCAGAGACATTCAGATACTCAGAAATATTCAGATACACAGATATATTCACAGATATTCAGATGCATGGAGGTATTTTGAGCGATTCAGATACTCAGAGATATTCAAATACACAGAGATATTCAGAGATATTCAGCGGCATGGAAATATTCAGAGATAATCAGATACATGGAGCTATTCAGAGATATTCAGATACACAGACATATTAACAGGTACTCTGATACGAAAAAAGATACAGAGTTATTCTGATCCTCACAGATAATCAGAGTTGTTCAGATACTCGGAGATATTCAGAGGTATGCAAATGCACAGAGATATTCAGAGATATTCAGATACACAGAGATATTCAGAGATATTCAGACACTCAGAGATACTCAGGGATATTAAGAAACACAGAGACATTCAGATACTTAGACATATTCAGATACACAGAGATATTCAAAGATATTCATACATACTGAGATAGTCAGAGATATTCAGATACCCAGGGATATTCAGCGATATTCATATACTCGGAGATATTCGGAGTTATTAAGACAGACATATATGCAGAGCTCTTCACAAACACAGAGATATTCAGAGATATTCAGAAACACAGAGATAGTCAGAGATATTCAGATGTTCAGAGTTAATCAGAGAGATTCACAAATGTTCAGAAACACAGAGATATTCAGAGACTCAGATATTTAGATGTATTCAGAAACTCAGAGATATTTAGAGATATTCAGATACTCAAAGATATTCAGAGATATTCAGAAACACAGAGATAGTCAGAGATATTCAGATGTCCAGTGATACTCAGAGATATTCAGAGATTTTCAGATGCACGGAAATATTTAGAGATATTCAGATTCACGGCGATGTTCAGACATATTCAGGTACTCAGAGATATTCAGAGATAGTCAGATACTCAGAGATATTCGGAGATGTTCAGACGCACAGAGATATTCAGAGATATTCAGATACACAGAGATATTCAAATACATGGAGATATTCAGATATGTTCAGAAACACCGAGATATTCAGATACACCGAGATATTCAGAGATATTCAGATACAGGGAGATATTCAGAGATATTCAGATACTCAGCGAGATTCAGAGATATTCAGATACTCAGAGATGTTCAGAGATATTCAGATACACGGAGATATTCATAGATATTCAGACACACAGATATGCAGAGATATTCACAAACACAGAGTTATTTCGACACAGAGACATTCAGAGATTTTCAGATGCACGGAGATATTCAGGGATATTCAGATACTCAGAGATCTTCAGAGATATTCAGATTGTCAGAGATATTCTGAGATATTCAGATACTCAGACATATTCAGATACTCAGAGATATTCAGAGCTTTCCAGAGATATTCAGGCACACAGAGATATTCAGAGATATTCAGATACTGAGACATGTTCAGAGATACTCGGATACTCAGAGATATTCAGAGATATTCAGATTGTCAGAGATATTCTGATTTATTCAGATACTCAGAGATATTCAGAGATATTCAGATACTCAGAGATATTCAGAGCTTTCCCGAGATATTCAGGCACACAGAGATATTCTGAGATATTCAGATACTCAGAGATGTTCAGAGTTATGCAGATATTGGGAGATATTCAGAGATATTCGGATACACACGGATAATCAGAGATATTCAGATACATGGAGATAGTCAGAGATATTCAGATATTCAGAGATATTCAGATGCACAGAGATATTCAGAGATATTCGTATACTCAGAGATATTCAGAGATATTCAGATACACAGAGATATACAGAGATATTCAGATACCCTGAAATATTCAGAGATATTCAGATGCACGGAGATGTTCAGACACATGGAGATATTCAGAAACACAGATGATCAGAGATATTCAGATGCAGGGAGATATTCAGAGATATTCAGAAACACAGAGATATTCAGAAACAGAGATATTCAGAGATATTCAGATGCACAGAGATGTTCAGAGATATTCAGAAACGCAGAGATATTCAGAGATATTCAGATACTCAGAGATAGTCAGAGATATTCGGATGCTCAGAGATATTAAGATACTCAGAAATATTCAGATATATTCAGATACACAGAGATATTCAGAGATATTCAGATACTCGGAGATATTCAGAGATATTCAGATACACAGAGATATGCAGAGATATTCAGATACACAGAGATATTCAGAGATATTGAGATACTCAGAGATATTTAAAGGTATTCAGATACACATAGATATTCAGAGATATTCAGGTGCACAGAGACATTCAGAGATATTCAGACACACGGAGATATTCAGAGATATTCAGACACACAGAAATATTCAGATACACTGAGATATTCAGAGATGCTCAGATACACTGTGATATTCAGAGATATTCAGATTCACGGAGATATTCACAGATATTCAGATACTCAGAGATATTCAGTGATATTGAGATACACGGAGATATTCAGAGACATTCAGATACTCAGAGATATGCAGAGATATTCGGATACTCAGAGATATTCAGAGATATTGAGATAAATGGAGATATTCAGAGATATTCCGATATACAGAGATATTCAGAGATATTAGATACACAGAGATATTCAAAGATATACAGCTGCACAGAGATATCCAGATCTTTCGAGATATTCAGAGATGTACAGAAACACCGAGATATTCAGATACACAGAGATATTCAGAGATATTCAGATACACAGAGATATTCAGTGATATTTAGATACACGGACATACTTGGAGATATTCAGATCCTCAGAGATGTTTAGAGATATTCAGAAACACAGAGCTATTCAGAGATATCCAGATACTCAGTGATATTCAGAGATATTGAGAAACACTGAGATACTCAGATACACAGTGATATTCTGAGATATTCAGATACTCAGAGATGTTGAGAGTTATGCAGATATTGGGAGATATTCAGAGATATTCGGATACACACGGATAATCAGAGATATTCAGATGCATGGAGATAGTCAGAGATATTCAGATATTCACAGATATTCAGAGATATTCAGAAACACAGAGATATTGAGAGATATTCAGAAACACAGAGATAGTCAGAGATATTCAGATATTCAGAGATACTCAGAAATATTCAGAGATATTCAGAAACGCAGAGATATTTAGAGATATTCAGATACTCAGAGCTATTTAGAGATATCCAGGTACACGCAGACATTCAGAGATATTCAGACACACGGAAATATTCAGATACACTGAGATATTCAGAGATGTTCAGATTCAGGGAGATATTCGCAGATATTCAGATACTCAGGTATATTCAGAGATATGCAGATACTCAGAGATATTAAGAGATATTCAGATACACGGAAATATTCAGAGATATTCAGATTCATGGTGATATTCAGAGATATTCTGATACTCAGAGATATTCAGAGATTTTCAGATGCACGGAAATATTTAGAGATATTCAGATTCACGGCGATGTTCAGACATATTCAGGTACTCAGAGATATTCAGAGATAGTCAGATACTCAGAGATATTCGGAGATGTTCAGACGCACAGAGATATTCAGAGATATTCAGATACACAGAGATATTCAAATACATGGAGATATTCAGATATGTTCAGAAACACCGAGATATTCAGATACACCGAGATATTCAGAGATTTTCAGATACAGGGAGATATTCAGAGATATTCATATTCACGAGCTATTCAGAGATATTCAGATTCACAGAGATATTCAGCGATATTCAGATACTCAGCGAGATTCAGAGATATTCAGATACTCAGAGATGTTCAGAGATATTCAGATACACGGAGATATTCATAGATATTCAGACACACAGATATGCAGAGATATTCACAAACACAGAGATTTTTGGTCCCAGAGACATTCAGAGATTTTCAGATGCACGGAGATATTCAGGGATATTCAGATACTCAGAGATCTTCAGAGATATTCAGATTGTCAGAGATATTCTGAGATATTCAGATACTCAGACATATTCAGAGATATTCAGATACTCAGAGATATTCAGAGCTTTCCCGAGATATTCAGGCACATAGAGATATTCTGAGATATTCAGATACTCAGAGATGTTCAGAGTTATGCAGATATTGGGAGATATTCAGAGATATTCGGATACACACGGATAATCAGAGATATTCAGATACATGGAGATAGTCAGAGATATTCAGATATTCAGAGATATTCAGATGCACAGAGATATTCAGAGATATTCGTATACTCAGAGATATTCAGAGATATTCAGATACACAGAGATATACAGAGATATTCAGATACCCTGAAATATTCAGAGATATTCAGATGCACGGAGATGTTCAGACACATGGAGATATTCAGAAACACAGATGATCAGAGATATTCAGATGCAGGGAGATATTCAGAGATATTCAGAAACACAGAGATATTCAGAAACAGAGAGATATTCAGAGATATTCAGATGCACAGAGATGTTCAGAGATATTCAGAAACGCAGAGATATTCAGAGATATTCAGATACTCAGAGATAGTCAGAGATATTCGGATGCTCAGAGATATTCAGATACTCAGAAATATTCAGATATATTCAGATACACAGAGATATTCAGAGATATTCAGATACTCGGAGATATTCAGAGATATTCAGATACACAGAGATATGCAGAGATATTCAGATACACAGAGATATTCAGAGATATACAGATATTCTGAGATACTCAGAGATATTCAGAAACAGAGAGATATTCAGAAATATTCAGATGCACACAGATGTTGAGGGATATTCAGAAATGCAGAGATATTCAGAGATATTCAGATACTCAGAGATATTCAGAGATATTCAGATGCTCAGAGATATTCAGAGATATTCAGAAACACAGAGATATTCATATTCACAGAGATATTCAGAGATTTCCAGAGATGTTCAGAAACACAGAAAGATATTCAGAGATATTCAGAAAGACAGCTGTTCCGAGTTATTCAGATAGTCAGAGATATTCTGAGATATTCCGATGAACAGATGTTCAGAGATATTCAGAAAACAGAGATATTTAGATGCACAGATATATTCAGAGATATTCAGATACACGGAGAAATTTTGCCATATTCAGATACTCAGAGATGTTCAGAGATATTCAGATACTCAGAGATCGTCAGAGATATTCAGCTACAGGGATATATTCAAAGATAATCAGAGACACGGAGATATTCAGAGATGTTCAGATGTTCGGAGATGTTCAGAGATTTACAGATACACAGATATCGTCAGAGATATTCAGATACACAGACATATTCACAGGTATTTAGGTACACAGATATATTCAGAAATATTCAGATACTCACAGATATTCAGAGTTACTCAGAAACTCAGAGATATTCAGATGTATACAGATGCACTGAGATATTCAGAGATATTCGGAGATATACAGATACACAGAGATATTCAGAGGTATTCAGATACTCGGAGATATTCAGAGATATTCAGATACACAGAGATATACAGAGATATTCAGATGCCCTGAAATATTCAGAGATATTCAGATGCACGGAGATGTTCAGACACATGGAGATATTCAGAAACACAGATGATCAGAGATATTCAGATGCAGGGAGATATTCAGAGATATTCAGAAACACAGAGATATTCAGAAACAGAGAGATATTCAGAGATATTCAGATGCACAGAGATGTTCAGAGATATTCAGAAACGCAGAGATATTCAGAGATATTCAGATACTCAGAGATTGTCAGAGATATTCGGATGCTCAGAGATATTCAGATACTCAGAAATATTCAGATATATTCAGATACACAGAGATATTCAGAGATATTCAGATACTCGGAGATATTCAGAGATATTCAGATACACAGAGATATGCAGAGATATTCAGATATACTGAGATATTCAGAGATATACAGATATTCTGAGATACTCAGAGATATTCAGAAACAGAGAGATATTCAGAGGTATTCAGATGTACACAGATGTTGAGGGATATTCAGAAATGCAGAGATATTCAGAGATATTCAGATACTCAGAGATATTCAGAGATATTCAGATACACAGAGATATTCAGAGATATGCAGATATTCAGAGATACTCAGAGATATTCAGATCCTCAGAGATATGCAGAGATATTCAGATACTCTGAGATATTCAGAGATATTCAGATGCTCAGAGATATTCAGAGATATTCAGAAACACAGAGATATTCATATTCACAGAGATATTCAGAGATTTCCAGAGATGTTCAGAAACAGAGAGATATTCAGAGATATTCAGAAAGACAGCTATTCCGAGTTATTCAGATAGTCAGAGATATTCTGAGATATTCCGATGAACAGATGTTCAGAGATATTCAGAAAACAGAGATATTTAGATGCACAGATATATTCAGAGATATTCAGATACACGGAGATATTTTGCCATATTCAGATACTCAGAGATGTTCAGAGATATTCAGATACTCAGAGATCGTCAGAGATATTCAGCTACAGGGATATATTCAAAGATAATCAGAGACACGGAGATATTCAGAGATGTTCAGATGTTCGGAGATGTTCAGAGATTTACAGATACACAGATATCGTTAGAGATATTCAGATACACAGACATATTCACAGGTATTTAGGTACACAGATATATTCAGAAATATTCAGATACTCACAGATATTCAGAGTTACTCAGAAACTCAGAGATATTCTGATGTATACAGATGCACTGAGATATTCAGAGATATTCGGATACATAGAGATATTTAGAGATATTCAGAAACACAGGGATATTCAGAGATATTCAGATACTCAGATATTCAGAGGAACACTGAGATATTCAGTGACACAGAAATATTCTGAGATATTCAGATACTCAGAGATGTTCAGAGGTATGCAGATATACAGAGATATTCAGAGATATTCAGAAACACAGATATTCAGAGATATTCAGAAACACAGATATTCAGAGATATTCAGATACACGGAGATATGCAGATAAACAGAGATATTCAGAGATATTCAGATACTCGGAGATGTTCAGAGATATTCTGATACACAGAGATATTCCGAGATATTAAGATGCTCAGAGATACTCAGAGATATTCAGAGATATTCAGATACTCAGAGATATTCAGAGATATTCAGATGCACAGATATTCAGAGATATTCAGACACCCGGAGATATTCAGATGCTCAGATATATTCGGAGATATGCAGAGATATTCAGATGCATGGAGATCGTCAGAGATATTCAGAAGCACGGAGATGTTCAGAGATATTCAGATATCCGGAGTTATTCAGATAAACAGAGATATTCAGACATATTCAGTTTCTCAGAGATATTCAGAGATATTCATATACTCAGAGATATTCAGAGATATTCAAATACACAGAGATATTCAGAGATATTCAGATGCACGGAGATATTCAGACACACGGAGATATTCAGAGATATTCAGAAGCACAGAGATGTTCAGAGATATTCAGAAACACAGATATTCAGAGATATTCAGATACACGGAGATATTCAGTTTCTCAGAGATATTCAGAGATATTCATATACTCAGAGATATTCAGAGATATTCAGATGTACGGACATATTCAGACACACAGAGATATTCAGATGCGTGGAGATATTCAGATGTAGTCAGATACTCAGAGATATTCAGAGATGTTCAGAAACACAGAGATATTCAGAGATATTCTGATTCTCAGAGATCGTCAGAGATATTCAGATAGTCAGATATCCAGAGATATTCAGATTCACAGAGATTTTCAGATAAAGCGAAATATTCAGATGCACAGAGATATTCAGGGAAACAGAGATCTCAGATACACAGAGATATTCAGATACACAGAAATATTCAGGATCACAGAGATATTCAGCAACATAGAGAAATTAAGAAACATTGAGATTTTCAGCAACTGAGAGATATTCAGATGCACAGAGATATTCAGATGCACTGAGATATTGAGTTAAACAGAGATATTCAGATCCACGGAGATATTCAGAAACACCGAGATATTCAGGAACACAGAGATAATCAGAAACACGGAGATATTCAGAAATACGCAGAGATATTCAGAAATGCAGATATTCAGATGAACAGAGATATTCAGATACACCGAGATATTCAGATACACACAGAGATATTCAGATACAGATAGATATTCAGATGAACAGAGATATTCAGAAACACAGATATATTCAGATACACAGATATAGTCGGACGCACAGAGATATTCAGATACATGGAGATATTCAGATAAACACAGAGATATTCAGATACCGAGAGATGTTCAGATAAACGGATGTATATGGAACCACAGAGATATTCAGAAACACAGAGATATTGCCATAAACGGAGATATTCATATGCACAGAGATATTCAGAAACACACAGAGATATTCAGATGCAGAGAGATATTCAGATAAGCAGAGATATTCAGGAACACAGAGATATTCACATACAAAGAGATTTTCAGGAGCACAGAGATATTCAAGTCCTCAGAGATATTCAGAATCACAGAGACATTCAGAAACACACTGAGACATTCAGGAACAGAGAGATATTCATAAACATACAGAGATATTCAGAATTCTGAGATATTCAGAAATGCTGAGATATTCAGAAAAACAGAGAAATTCTGATACACAGAAATTTTCAAAAACACAACGATATTCGGAAACACAGAGATATTCAGATACATAGATATATGCAAAAACAAAGAAATATTCAGAAACAAAGAGATATTCAGATAAACAGAGATATTCAGAAACACACAGAGATATTCAGGATCCCAGAGATATTCGGAAACAGAGAGCTGTTGAGATAAAAAGAGATATTCAGGAACACAGAGATATTCAGATATACAGAAATATTCATACACGCACAGATATTCAGGAAGACAGAGATATTCAGAAACAGAGATATTCAGAAAAACACAGAGAAATTCAGATACACAGAGATACTCAGAAGCACAGAGTTATTCAGAAACACTGAGATATTGTGATCAGCGGAGATATTCCGATACACATAGATATTCAGAAACACCAAGATATCCAGAAACAAACAGAGATATTCAGCTGCACAGAGATATTCAGATCAATATGGATATTCAGAAACACTGAGATAGTCACATAAACAGCAATTTTCAGATCCAGAGAGATATTCTGATAAACAGAGATATTCAGATGCATACAGAGGTATTCAGAAACACACAGAGATATTCAGATGCACAGAGATACTTAGAAAAACAGAGATATTCAGATACACAGAGATATTCAGAAACACAGAGATATTCACATACGCAGAGATATTCAGAAACACAGAGAGATATTCAGATGCACAGAGATATTCAGGTAAACAGAGATATTCAGGAACACAAAGATATTCAGATACACAGAGATATTCAGGATCACAGAGATATCAAGAAACACTGAGATATTGTGATCAGCGGAGATATTCCGATACACATAGATATTCAGAAACACCAAGATATCCAGAAACAAACAGAGATATTCAGCTGCACAGAGATATTCAGATCAATATGGATATTCAGAAACACTGAGATAGTCACATAAACAGCGATTTTCAGATCCAGAGAGATATTCTGATAAACAGAGATATTCAGATGCATACAGAGATATTCAGATACACAGAGATATTCAGAAACACAGAGATATTCACATACGCAGCGATATTCAGAAACACAGAGAGATATTCAGATGCACAGAGATATTCAGGTAAACAGAGATATTCAGAAACACAGAGATATTCAGAAACACAGAGATAATCAGAAACACAGAGATAATCAGAAACACGGAGATATTCAGAAATATGCAGATATTCAGATAAACAGTGATATTCAGATATACGGAGATATTCAGATACACACAGAGATATTCAGATGCAGAGAGATATTCAGATCAACGGAGATATTCAGAAACACAGAGATATTCAAAAACACAGAGATATTGGGACAAACGGAGATATTCAGATACACACAGAGTTATTGAGATCCAGATAGATATTCAGATAAACATAGATATTCAGGAAAACAGAAACATTCAGAAACACAGTGATATGCAGATATACAGAGACATGCAGATACACAGGGATAAAAAGAAACACAGAGAGATATTCAGATACAGAGAGGTATTCAGATAATCAGAAATATTCAGGAACACAGGAATATTCACATACACGGAGATTTTCAGATGCAGTGAGATATTCAGATAAACACAGATCTTCCGATACATACAGAGGTATTCAGAAACACAGAGATATTCAGATACACAGAGATATTCGGGAACACAGAGATATTCAGATAAACAGAGATATTGAGATAAACAGAGATATTCAGGAACACAGAGATATTGAGAAACACAGAGATATTCAGAGATATCGTGAATATCTCTGCACGTTTCTGTATTTAGAACATAAGAACATAAGAAATTGGAGCAGGAGTAGGCCAATCGGCCCCTCGAGCCTGCTCCGCCATTCAATAAGATCATGGCTGATCTGATCCCAACCACAAATCTAAAGAACACAAGAAGTCGGAGCAGGACCCGGCCACATAGCCCCTGGGCCCTCTCCGCCACCCACAGGGCATTGACCGATCCGAACTCAGCTTCATGTCCAATTTCCTGCCCGCTCCCCATAACCCCTAATTCCCTTTACTTCTAGGAAACTGTCTATTTCTGTTTTAAATTTATCTAATGATGTAGCTTCCACAGCTTCCTGGGGCAGCAAATTCCACAGACCTACTACCCTCTGAGTGAAGAAGTTTCTCCTCATCTCAGTTTTGAAAGAGCAGCCCCTTATTCTAAGATTATGCCCCCTAGTTCTAGTTTCACCCATCTTTGGGAACATCCTTACTGCATCCACCCGATCAAGACCCTTCACAATCTTATATGTTTCAATAAGATCGCCTCTCATTCTTCTGAACTCCAATGAGTAGAGTCCCAATCTACTCAACCTCTCCTCATATGTCCGCCCCCTCATCCCCGGGATTAACCGAGTGAACCTTCTTTGTACTGCCTCGAGAGCAAGTATGTCTTTTCTTAAGTATGGAGACCAAAACTGTATGCAGTATTCCAGGTGCGGTCTCACCAATACCTTATATAACTGCAGCAATACCTCCTTGTTTTTATATTCTATCCCCCTAGCAATAAAAGCCAACATTCCGTTGGCTTTCTTGATCACCTGCTGCACCTGCATACCAACTTTTTGATTTTCTTGCACTAGGACCCCCAGATCCCTTTGTACTGCAGTACTTTCCAGTCTCTCGCCATTAAGAAAATAACTTGCTCTCTGATTTTTCCTGCCAAAGTGCATAACCTCACATTTTCCAATATTATATTGCATCTGCCAAATCTCCGCCCACTCACCCAGCCTGTCTATATCCCCTTGCAGGTTTTTTATGTCCTCCTCACTCTCTACTTTCCCTCCCATCTTTGTATCATCTGCAAATTTTGATATGTTGCACTCGGTCCCCTCCTCCAAATCGTTAATATAGATTGTAAAGAGTTGGGGACCCAGCACCGACCCCTGTGGAACACCACTGGTTACTGGTTGCCAGTCCGAAAATGAACCATTTATCCCAACTCTCTGCTTCCTGTTTGATAACCAATCCTCCACCCATGCCAGAATATTACCCCCAATCCCGTGATTTTTTATCTTAAGTAATAATCTTTTATGTGGCACCTTGTCGAATGCCTTCTGGAAGTCTAAATACACTACGTCCACTGGTTCCCCTTTATCCACCCTATACGTTATATCCTCGAAGAACTCAAGCAAATTTGTCAGACATGACTTCCCCTTCATAAAGCCATGCTGACTTTGTCCTATTAAATTATGCTTATCTAAATGTTCCGTTACTGTCTCCTTAATAATAGACTCCAAAATTTTACCCACCACAGATGTTAAGCTAACTGGCCTATAATTTCCAGCCTTCTGCCTACTACCCTGGTGTTTCTGAATATCTCTGTTTATTTCTGAATATCTCTGTGTTTCTGAATATCTCTGTTTCTCTGAATATCTCTGTTTATCTGATTATCTCTGTGTGTTTCTGAATATCTCTGTGTTTCTCAATATCTCTGTTTCTCTGAATATATCTGTTTATCTGAATATCTCTGTGTTTCTGAATATCTCTGTTTCTCTGAATATCTCTGTTTATCTGATTATCTCTGTGTGTTTCTGAATATCTCTGTGTTTCTCAATATCTCTCTGTGTTCCTGATTATCTCTTCATTTCTGAATATCACTGTTTATCTGAATATCTATATTTATCTGATTATCTTTGTTTGTTTTTTATTCACTCTTGGGATGTGGGCATCGCTGGCGAGGCCGGCATTTATTGCCCATCCCTAATTGCCCTTGAGAAGGTGGTGGTGAGCCGCCTTCTTGAACCGCTCCAGTCCGTGAGGTGACGGTTCTCCCACAGTGCTGTTAGGAAGGGAGTTCCAGGATTTTGACCCAGTGACGATGAAGGAACGGCGATATATTTCCAAGTCGGGATGGTGTGTGACTTTGAGGGAACGTGCAGGTGGTCTTGTTCCCATGTGGCTGCTGCTCTTGTCCTTCATGGTGGTAGAGGTCGTGGGTTTGGGAGGTGCTGTGGAAGAAGCCTTGGGGAGTTGCTGCAGTGCATCCTGTGGATGGTACACACTGCAGCCACAGTGCACCGGTGGTTAGACCGCACCTGGAGTACTGTGAGCAGTTCTGAGCACAGCACCTTCGGAAGGACATAATGGCCTTGGAGGGAGTGCAGCGTAGGTTTACTAGAATGATACCCGGACTTCAAGGGTTAAGTTACGAGGAGAGATTACACAAATTGAGGTTGTATTCTCTTGAGCTTCGAAGATTAAGGGGTGATCTGATCGAAGTTTATAAGATATTAAGGGGAACAGATAGGGTGGATAGAGAGAAACTATTTCCGCTGGTTGGAGATTTTAGGAGTAGGGGGCACAGTCTAAAAATTAGAGCCAGACCTTTCAGGAGCGAGATTAGAAAACATTTCTACACACAAAGGGTAGTAGAAGTTTGGAACTCTCTTCCGCAAACGGCAATTGATACTAGCTCAATTGCTAAATTTAAATGTGAGATAGATAGCTTTTTGGCAACCAAAGGTATTTAGGGATATGGGCCAAAGGCAGGTATATGGAGTTAGATCACAGATCAGCCATGATCTTATCAAATGGCGGAGCAGACACGAGGGGCTGAATGGCCTACTCCTGTTCCTATGTTCCTATGAATGTTTAGGGTGGTGGATGGGGTGCCAATCAAGCGGGCTGCTTTATCTTGGATGGTGTCGAGCTTCTTGAGTGTTGTTGGAGCTGCACTCATCCAAGCAAGTGGAGAGTATTCCATCACACTCCTGACTTGTGCCTTGTAGATGGTGGAAAGGCTTTGGGGAGTCAGGAGGTGAGTCACTCGCCGCAGAACACCCAGCCTCTGACCTGCTCTCGTAGCCACAATGCTTATATGTCTGGTCCAGTTCAGTTTTTGGTCAATGGTGACGCCAAGGATATTGATGGTGGGGGATTCGGCGATGGTAATGCCGTTGAATGTCATGGGGAGGTGGTTAGACTCTCTCTTGTTGGAGATGGTCATTGCCTGGCACTTATCTGGCACGAAAGTTACTTGCCCCTTATGAGCCCAAGACTGGATGTTGTCCAGGTCTTGCTGCATGCGGCTCGGACTGTTTCATTATTTGAGGGGTTGCGAATGGAACTGAACACTGTGCAATCATCAGGGAAAATCCCCATTTCTGACCTTATGATGGAGGGAAGGTCATTGATGAAGCAGCTGAAGATGGTTGGGCCTAGGACACTGCCCCGAGGAACTCCTGTCGCAATGTCCTGGGGCTGAGATGATTGGCCTCCAACAACCACTACCATCTTCCTTTCTGTTAGGTATGACTCCAGCCACTGGAGAGTTTTCCCATTGATTCCCATTGACTTCAATTTTACTCGTGCTCCTTGGTGCCACACTCGGTCAAATGCTGCCTTGATGTCAAAGGCAGTCACTCTTACCTCACCTGAATATTTCTGTGTATCTGAATATCTCTCTGTACCTGTATATCTCTGTGCTTCTGAATATCTCTATTTATCTGGTTATCTCTGTGTTTCTGAATATGTCTGCCTTTCTGATTATCTATGTGTCCCTGAATATCTCTGTCTTTTTGAATATCTCTTTGTATCTGATTATCTCTCTGCATCCGAATATCTCTGTGAATCTGAATACCAATTCTTTTCTGAATATCTCCGTTTTTCTGAACATCTCTGAGTATCTGAATATCCCTGTGTGTATCTGATTATCTCTGTGTACCTGAATGTCTCTGTGTGTTTCCGAATATCCTTGTGTGTTTCTGTATATCTCTGCCGGTATCTGAATATCTCTGTTAATCTGAATACATCTGTGTGTATCTGAATATCTCTGTCATTCTGAATATCTCTGTGCTTCTGAATATCTCTGTGTGTTTCTGAATATCTCTGTGTTGCTGAATATCTCTGTATTTATGAATATCTCTGTCATTCCGTATATCTCTCTTTGTACCTGATTATCTCTTCGTTTTTGAATATAGAATCATAGAATCATAGAAGTTACAACATGGAAACAGGCCCTTCGGCCCAACATGTCCATGTCGCCCAGTTTATACCACTAAGCTAGTCCCAATTGCCTGCACTTGGCCCATATCCCTCGATACCCATCTTCCCCATGTAACTGTCCAAATGCTTTTTAAAAGACAAAATTGTACCCGCCTCTACTACTGCCTCTGGCAGCTCGTTCCAGACACTCACCACCCTTTGAGTGAAAAAATTGCCCCTCTGGATCCTTTTGTATCTCTCCCCTCTCACCTTAAATCTGTGCCCCCTCGTTATAGACTCCCCTACCTTTGGCAAAAGATTTTGACTATCGACCTTATCTATGCCCCTCATTATTTTATAGACTTCTATAATATCTCTGCCTTTCTGAATTTCGCTCTGTTTTTGAATATCTCTGTGCTTCTGAATATCTCTGTTTTTTCTGAGTATCTCTGTTATTCTGAATTTCACTGTGTACCTGATTATCTCTTTGTTTCTGAATATCTCTGTATTTCTGAATATCTTTGTGTGCATCTAAATATATCCGTGTTGCTGAGTATCTATTCTGAATGTCTCTGTCTTTCTGATTATCTCTGAGTTTCTAAATATCTCTGTGTTTCTGATTGTCTCTGTGTATGTGAATATCTCTGTTTCTGAATATATTTATGTGGTTCTGAATATCTCTATGTGTTTCAGAATATCTCTGTCTTTCTGAATATCTCTGTGTTCTGAATATCTCTGTATTTCTGTATATCTCTGTGCTTCTGAATATCTCTGTGCTTTTGAAAATCTATGTATGTATCTGAATATCTCAGTGTTTCTGAAAATCCCAGTGTTGCTGAATATCTCTGTGTGTTTCTGAATATCTCTGTGCGTATCTGAATATCGCTCAGGATCTGAATATCTCTGTTTTTCTGAATATCACTGAGTATCTGAATATCTCTGTGTTTCTGAAAATTTGTGTGTGTATCTGAATATCTCTGTGTGTTGCCGAATATCTCTGAGTATCTGAATATCTCTGTGTAGCTTAGTATCAATGAGTATGAGAATATCTCTGTGTGTTTCTGAATATCTCTGTCATTCTGAATATCTCTGTCATTCTGAATATCTCTCTGTTTGCATATCTCTGTATTTCAGAATATCACAGTGCATCTAAATATCTCTGAGCTTCTGTATATCTCCGTGTATATGAATGTGTCTGTGCTTCTGAATAACTGTGCTTTTGAAAATCCATGTGTGTATCTGAATATCTCAGTGTTTCTGAATATCTCTGTGTTTCGGAATATCTCTGTGTGTTTCTGAATATCTCTGTTTCTGAATATCTCCGTGTTTCTGAATAGCTCTATGCGTTTCTGAAAATCTCTGTGGGTATCTGAATATCTCAGTGTGTTTCTGAATATCTCTGTGTTTCTGAATATCTCTGTGTGTTTCTGAACATCACTATGTGTATCTGAATATCTCTGTGTTTTTGAATAACTCTGTGTTTCTGAATATCTCCGTGTGTTTCTGAATATCTCTGTGTTTCGGAATATCTCTGTGTGTTTCTATATATCTCTGTGCGGATCTGAATATCTCTCATTTTCTGAATATCTCTGTTTTTCTGAATATCACTGAGTATCTGACTATCTCTGTGTTTCTGAACATCACTATGTGTATCTGAATATCTCTGTGTTTTTGAATAACTCTGTGTTTCTGAATATCTCTATGTGTTTCTGAATATCTCTGTGTTTCGGAATATCTCTGTGTGTTTCTGGACTTCTCTGTCATTCTGAATATCTCTGTCATTCTGAATACCTCTGCAGTTGAGTATCTCTGAGTATCTGAATATCTCCGTGTTTCTGAATATCTCTGTGTTTCTGAGTATCTCTGAGTACCTGAATATCTCTATGTGTTTCTGATTATCTCTGTGTTTCTGAATAGCTCTATGTGTTTCTGTATATCTCTGTGGGTATCTGAATATCTCTGTGTGTTTCTGAATATCTTGGTGTTTCTGAATATCTCTGTTTATCTGAATATATCTCTGTGTATCTGAATATCTCTGTCATTCTGAATATCTCTGTGTGTTTCTGAATATCTCTGTGTGGTTCTGAATATCTTTGTCATTCTTAATATCTCTCTGTGTATCTGATTATCTCTGTCGTTATGAATATATCTGTGTGCATCTGAATATCTCTGTCATTCTGAAGATCTCTGTACTTATGAATATCTCTGTCATTCCGAATAATTCTCTGTGTCCCTGATTATCTCTTCGTTTTTGTGATATATCTGTGTTTCTGAACATGGCTGTGTGTTTCTGAATATCTCTGTCTTTCTGAATTTCTCTGTGTTGCTGAATATCTCTGACTTTCTAAATATCTCTGTGCTTCTAAATATCTTTGTTTTTCAGATTATCTCTGTGTATCTGAATAACTCTGTCTTTCTGAATATCTCTGTGTATCTGAATGCCTCTGTGTTTCTGAATATCTCTGTTGTCTGGTTATTTCTGTGTATTTGAATATCTCTCTGTTTCTGAATATCTCTGTGTGTCCGAATATCTCTGTTTAGCTGAATATATCTGTGTGGATCTGAATACCTCTGTCATTCTGAATATCTCTCTGTGTTTCTGAATATCTCTGTGTTGCTGAATATCTCTTTATTGATGAATATCTCTGCCATTCTGAATATCTCTCTGTGTACCTGATTATCTCTCCGTTTTTGGAATATTTCTGTGTTTCTGAATATCGCTATGTGTTTCTGTGCATCTCTGTCTTTCTGAATTTCTTTGTGTTTCTGAATATCTCTGTCTTTCTATATATCTCTGTGTTTGTTACTATCTCTGTTTTTCTGATTATCTCTGTGTACCTGAATATCTATGCGTTTCTGAATATCTCTGTTTATCTGGTTATCTCTCTGTATCTGAATATCTCCACCTTTCTCAAATTCTCTGTCTTTCTGAATCTCTCTGTGCATCTGAACATCACAGTGTTTCTGAATTTCTCTGTCTTTCTGAATCTCTCTGTGTATCTGAATGACTTTGTGTTGCTGAACATCTCTGTGTGTTTCTGAATATTTCTGTGTTGCTGAATATCTATCTGTTTCTGATTATCTCTGTGCATCTGAATCTCTGTTTATCTGAATATCTCTATCTTTCTGAATATCTCTGTTGTCTGGTTATTTCTATTTATTTGAATATCTCTGTGTTTCTGAATATCTCTGTGTATCTGAATATCTCTGTGTGTATCTGAATATCACTCAGCATCGGAATATCTCTGTTTTCCTGAATATCACTGAGTTTCTGAACATCTCTGTGTGTATCTGAATATCTCTGTGTTTCCGAATATCACTGTGTGTTTCCGAATATCTATGTCATTCTGAATGCCTCTGTGTAGCTGAGTATCTCTGAGTTTCTGAATATCTCTATGTATCTGAATATCTCTGTGTCTTCCTGAATATCTCTGTGAGTTTCTGAATATCTCTTCTTTTCTGAATATCTCTGTGTTTCTGAATATCTCTCTGTATCTGAATATCTCCTTGTGTTTCTGAATCTGTCATTGCTTCAGAATATTTCTCTGCATCTGAATACCTCTGTGTGTTTCTGAATATTTCTGTGCATATGAATCTCTGTCTTTCTGAATATCTAATTGTTTCTGATTATCTCTGTGTATCTGAATATCTCTGTGTATCTGAATACCTTGGTGTTTCTGATTATCTCTGTTTATCTGAATATCTCTGTGTTGCTGAATATCTCTGAGTTTCTGAATATCTCTCTGTGTTCCTGAATGGCTCTCTTTATCTGAATATCTCTGTGTTTTTCTGAATATCTGTGTGTATCGGAATGACTCTGTGTTGATGAACAACTCTGTGTGTTTCTGAATATCTCTGAGTTTCTAAATATCTCTGTGTATCTGACTATCTGTGTGTATGTAAATGTCTCTGTGTTTCTGAATATCTCCGTGTGTTTCAGAATATCTCTGTTCTTCTGAATATCGCTGTCATTCTGATTGTCTCTGTGTTCTGAATACCTCTGTATTTCTGAATGTTTCTGAGCTTCTGTATATCTCTATGTATATGTATATCTCTGTCTGTTTCTGAATATCTCTGTGTATATCTGAATATCTCTGTCTTACTAAGTATCATTGGGTGTATCTGAATGTATTTGTGTATCTGAATATCTCTGTGTTCTAAACATCTCTGTGTGCATCTGAATATCTCTGTATTTCCGAATAAATTTGTGTTTCTGAATATCTCTGTGTTTCTGAATATCACTGCGTGTTTCCGAATATCTATGTCATTCTGAATACCTCTGTGTAGCTGAGTATCTTTGAGTTTCTGAATTTCTCTGTGTTTTTTAATATCTCTGTGTATCTGAATATCTCTGTGTGTTTCTGAATAGCACTGTGTTTCGGAATATGTCTGTGTATTTCTGAATATCTCTGTCATTCTCAATATCTCTGTCATTCTCAATATCTCTGTCATTCTGAATACCTCTGTGTAGCTGAGTATCTCTGAGTATCTGAATACCTCTGTGTTTATGAATATCTCTGTGTTTCTGTGTATCTCTGTGTATCTGAATATCTCTGTTTCTGAATATCTCTGTGTTTCTGCATATTTCTGTTTATCTGAATGTCGCTGTGTGTTTCTGAATATCTCTGTGTGTTTCTGAATGTCGCTGTGTGTTTCTGAATATCTCTGTGTTTCTGAATATCTCTCATTATCCGAATATCTGTGAGTGTTTCCGAATATCTCTGTGTGTATCTGAATGACTCTGTTTTGCTGAACAGGGATATAAGGAGCAGCGACCCGAGGCCCGAGACCTGAGCGGATCGAAAACAACAACAGAAAACCAAGGAGTGACGTCACATGACAGCAGGTAAGTGATTGGTTGGTGAGTATTACTGTTTTTTTTCCTCTAAATTAGGGCATTGGTTTAAACTAAGAGCTGGGAAACTAAAAAGGGGGAGGTTAATTGGGGTAATTAAACAGTAAGACAATTGATAATAAGAGGTGTAAAAGGCGAGGCCCGAGAGCGGGAGAATCACCGAGACCAGAGACTGGAGCGGGATCGGATCGGAGGGATAAAAGGCGAGAGTCCAGTCGGTGAGCGGCGGGAGAGAGCGAGACCAGAGCGGGGATATAAACAGCGCGGAGAGAGCGAGACCAGAGCTTACTCTGAGAGCGAGACTCTGAGACCAGCGGCAGTTCGAGGTGACGTCACCAGTCAGAAAGTGACGCGGCACAGGGGAGGCAGCTGATTGGTGAGTATTTCTACCATTTTACTGTAAGTAAAGTAATAAGAAAGGGAAGGTCTGCAGGTTTTACAGCAGGTAGTGTTGTGTTTTTTAGTGTACCTAGGTCCCTAGTATAGTTAACATTTTCTAATTTCAACGTTATTTGAAAGGGGTAACTAAGCTAAGGCAAGTCATGGCAGCAGACCTCGCACCCGTGATATGCTCCTCCTGCAAGATGTGGGAAGTCATGGACACCAAAGTGTCCCTGCCGACCATGCGTACAGGAAGTGTGTCCACCTGCAGCTACTGACCGATCGTATCTCGGAGCTGGAGCTGCAGGTGGATTCAGTGTGGGGCATCCGCGATGCAGAGAAACTCGTGGATAGCACGTTTAGCGAGTTGGTCACACCGCAGGTAAAGGGTGTACGGGCAGGAAGTGAATGGGTGACCACCAGGCAGAGTAAGAGGTGCAGGCAGGTAGTGCAGGGGTCCCCTGTGGCCATCCCCCTCTCAAACAGGTATACCGTTTTGGATGCTGTTGGGGGAGATGGCGCACCAGGGGAAGGCAGCAGCCAGGTTCATGGCACCGTGGCTGGCTCTGCTGCACAGGAGGGCAGGAAAAAGAGTGGCAGAGCTATAGTGATAGGGGACTCGATTGTAAGGGGAATAGACAGGCGTTTCTGCGGACGCAACCGAGACTCCGGGATGGTATGTTGCCTCCCTGGTGCAAGGGTCAGGGATGTCTCGGAGCGGCTGCAGGACATTCTGGAGGGGGAGGGTGAACAGCCAGTTGTCGTGGTGCATATAGGTACCAACGATATAGGTAAAAAACGGGATGAGGTCCTACAAGCTGAATTTAGGGAGTTAGGAGTTAAACTAAAAAGTAAGACCTCAAAGGTAGTAATCGGAGGATTGCTACCAGTGCCACGGGCTAGTCAGAGTAGGAATGACAGGATAGCTAAGATGAATACGTGGCTTGAGAGATGGTGCAAGAGGGAGGGATTCAAATTCCTGGGCCATTGGAACCGGTTCTGGGGGAGGTGGGACCAGTACAAATTGGACGGTCTGCATCTGGGCAGGACTGGAACCAATGTCCTAGGGGGAGTCTTTGCGAGTGCTGTTGGGGAGAGTTTAAACTAATGTGGCAGTGGGAAGTAAAGTGGTGACAGAAACAAAAGGCAGTAAGGGAGAGTGTACAAAACATGACCGGACAGATGGTCTGAGAAAGCAGGACAAAGACCAAGGGAAGTCTAGATTAAACTGCATTTATTTCAATGCAAGAAGTCTGATGGGCAAGGCAGATGAACTCAGGGCATGGATGGATACATGGGACTGGGATGTAAAAGATATTACTGAAACATGGCTAAGGGAGGGGCAGGACTGGCAGCTCAATGTTCCAGGGTACAGATGCTATAGGAAAGATAGAGCAGGAGGTAAGAGAGGAGGGGGAGTTGCGATCTTGATTAGGGAGAACATCACGGCAGTAGTGAGAGGGGATATATCCGAGGGCTCGCCCACTGAGTCTATATGGGTAGAACTGAAAAATAAGAAGGGAGAGATCACTTTGATAGGATTGTACTACAGACCCCCAAATAGTCAATGGGAAATTGAGGAGCAAATATGTAAGGAGATTACAGACAGCTGCAAGAAAAATAGGGTGGTAATAGTAGGGGACTTTAACTTTCCCAACATTGACTGGGACAGCCATAGCATTAGGGGCTTGGATGGAGAGAAATTTGTTGAGTGTATTCAGGAGGAATTTCTCATTCAGTATGTGGATGGCCCGACTAGAGAGGGGGCAAAACTTGACCTCCTCTTGGGAAATAAGGAAGGGCAGGTGACAGAAGTGTTAGTGAGGGATCACTTTGGGACAAGTGATCATAATTCCATTAGTTTTAAGATAGCTATGGAGATGGATAGGTCTGGCCCAAAAGTTAAAATTCTAAATTGGGGAAAGGCCAATTTTGATGGTATTAGACAGGAACTTTCAGAAGTTGATTGGGAGAGTCTGTTGGCAGGCAAAGGGACGTCTGGTAAGTGGGAGGCTTTCAAAAGTGTGTTAACCAGGGTTCAGGGAAAGCACATTCCTTATAAAGTGAAGGGCAAGGCTGGTAGAAGTAGGGAACCTTGAATGACTCGGGAGATTGAGGCCCTAGTCAAAAATAAGAAGGAGGCATATGACATGCATAGGCAGCTGGGATCAAGTGGATCCCTTGAAGAGTATCGAGATTGCCGGAGTAGAGTTAAGAGAGAAATCAGGAGGGCAAAAAGGGGACATGAGATTGCTTTGGCAGATCAGGCAAAGGAGAATCCAAAGAGCTTCTGCAAATACATAAAGGGCAAAAGAGTAACTGGGGAGAGAGTAGGGCCTCTTAAGGATCAACAAGGTCATCTATGTGCGGAACCACAAGAAATGGGTGAGATCCTCGATGAATATTTCACATCGGTATTTACGGTTGAGAAAGGCATGGATGTTAGGGAACTTGGGGAAATAAATAGTGATGTCTTGAGGAGTGTACATATTACAGAGAGGGAGGTGCTGGAAGTCTTAACGCGCATCAAGGTAGATAAATCTCCGGGACCTGATGAAATGTATCCCAGGACGTGATGGGAGGTTAGGGAGGAAATTGCGGGTCCCCTAGCAGAGATATTTGAATCATCGACTGCTACAGGTGAGGTGCCTGAAGATTGGAGGGTAGCAAATGTTGTGCCTTTGTTCAAGAAGGGCGGCAGGGAAAAGCCTGGGAACTACAGACTGACATCTGTAGTGGGTAAGTTGTTGGAGGGTATTCTGAGAGACAGGATCTACAGGCATTTGGAGAGGCAGGGACTGATTAGGAACAGTCAGCATGGTTTTGTGAGTGGAAAATCATGTCTCACGAATTTGATTGAGTTTTTTGAAGGGGTAACCAAGAAGATAGATGAGGGCTGTGCAGTGGACGTGGTCTACATGGACTTTAGCAAAGCCTTTGACAAGGTACCGCATGGTAGGTTGTTACATAAGGTTAAATCTCACGGGATCCAAGGTGAGGTAGCCAATTGGATACAAAATTGGATTGACGACAGAAGACAGAGGGTGGTTGTAGAGGGTTGTTTTTCAAACTGGAGGCCTGTGACCAGCGGTGTGCCTCAGGGATCGGTGCTGGGTCCGCTGTTATTTGTTATTTATATTAATGATTTGGATGAGAATTTAGGAGGCATGGTTAGTAAGTTTGCAGATGACACCAAGATTGGTGGCATTGTGGACAGTGAAGAAGGTTATCTAGGATTGCAACGGGATCTTGATAAATTGGGCCAGTGGGCCGATGAATGGCAGATGGAGTTTAATTTAGATAAATGTGAGGTGATGCATTTTGGTAGATCGAATCGGGCCAGGACCTACTCCGTTAATGGTAGGGCGTTGGGGAGAGTTATAGAACAAAGAGATCTAGGAGTACAGATTCATAGCTCCTTGAAAGTGGAGTCACAGGTGGATAGGGTGATGAAGTTGGCATTCAGCATGCTTGGTTTCATTGGTCAGAACATTGAATACAGGAGTTGGGATGTCTTGTTGAAGACATTAGTAAGGCCACACTTAGAATACTGTGTACAGTTCTGGTCACCCTATTATAGAAAGGATATTATTAAACTAGAAAGAGTGCAGAAAAGATTTACTTGGATGCTACCGGGACTTGATGGTTTGACTTATAGGGAGAGGTTGGATAGACTGATACTTTTTTCCCTGGAGAGTAGGAGGTTTCGGGGTGATCTTATAGAAGTCTATAAAATAATGAGGGGCATAGATAAGGTAGATAGTCAAAATCGTTTCCCATAGGTAGGGGATTCTATAACGAGGGGGCATAGATTTAAGGTGAGAGGGGAGAGATACAAAAGGGTCCAGAGGGGCAATTTTTTCACTCAAAGGGTGGTGAGTGTCTGGAACGAGCAGCCAGAGGCAGTTGTAGAGGCGGGTACAATTTTGTCTTTTAAAAAGCATTTGGACAGTTACATGGGTAAGATGGGTTTCGAGGGATATGGGCCAAGTGCAGGCAATTGGGACCAGCTTAGTGGTATAAACTGGGCGACATGGACATGTTGGGCCGAAGGGCCTGTTTCCATGTTGTAAATTTCTATGATTCTATGATTCTACCTGTGTGTGTTTCTGAATATCTGTGTGTTTCAGAATATCTCTGTAATTCTGAATATCTCTGTGCATATGAATATCTCTGTGCTTTTGAAAATCTATTTGTGCATCAGAATATCTCTGAGTATCTGAATATATCTGTTTTTCTGAATATCTCTGTGTGTATCTGAACATCTCTCAGTATCTGAATATCTCTGTTTTTCTGAATATCACTGAGTATCTGAATATCTCTGTGTTTCTGAACATCTCCGTGTGTATCTGAACATCCCTGTGCACTTCTGAATTTCTCTATCATTCTTAATATCTCTCTGTGTATCAGATTATCTCTGTCATTCTGAATATATCTGTGTTTATCTGAATATCTCTGTCATTCTGAATACCTCTGTGTGTATCTGAATATCTCGGTTTTTCTGAATATCTCTGTGTTTCTGCATATCTCTGTATTTATCAATATCTCTGCCATTCTGAATATCTCTCTGTGTGCATGATTATCTCTTCATTTTTGACATATCTTTGTGTTTCTGAAACGCTGTGACTTTCTAAATCATTCTGTGTTTCTTAATATCTCTGTTTTTCTGATTATCTCTGGGTATCTGAATATCTCTGTCTCACTGAATATCTCTGTGCATCAGATTATCTCTCTGTACTTGAATATCTCTGTGTTTCTGACGATCTCTGTTGATCTGGATATCTCTGTGTTTCTGAATATCTCCTCTTTTCTGAATATACCTCTGTGTTTCTGAATATCTCTCTGTATCTCAATACCCCCTTGCGTTTCTGAATCTGTCATTGCTTCAGAATATTTATTTGTATCTGAATACCTCTGTGTGTTTCTGAACATCTCTGTGCATATGAATCACTCTCTTTACCTCGATATCTCTATGTGTTTCTGAATATCTCTGTGTTTCCGAATATCTGTGATTCTGAATACCACTCATTATCTGAATATCACTGTGTGCATCTGAATATCTCTGTCTTGCTGAATATCTTTGTGTTTCTGCTTATCTCTGTGTGTATCTCAATATCTCTGTGTATCTGAATATCTATGTGTTACAGAATATCTCTTTTATTCTGAACATCTCTGTTTGTTTCTGAATATCTGAATTTCTAAATATCTCTGAATATCTCTGTGTTTATGAATATCTCTGAGTATCTGAATATCTCTGAATATCTCTGAGCATCTGCATATCTCTGAATATCTCAGTATATCTGAATACCTGGGGATCTGAATATCTCTGAATAACTCTGAGTGTCTGAGTATCTCTGAATATCTCTGAGTATCTGTATATCTCTGACTATCTCAGAGTGTCTGAATATCTCTGTTTCTGAATATCTCTTGATAATTGTGCATCTGAATATCTTTGAATATCTCTGAATATCTGTGTTTATGAATATCTCCGAATATCAATGTGTTTCTGAATATCTCCGAATATCTCCGTGCATCTGAATGTCTCTGAATACCTCTGTGTTTCTGAATATCTCCGAATATCTTTGAGCATCTGAATATCTCTGGATATCTCTGTGAACATAAATATGTCTGAACACCTCCGTGTATCTGAATATCTCTGAATATTTCTGTGTATCTGTATGTCTCTGAATATCTCTGAATACCTCTGTGTATGACAACATCTCAGAATAACTATATGTATCTGTATATCTATGAATATCTCTGAATACCTGCGTATCTGATCATCTCTGAATGTCTCAGAGTATTTGAATATCACTGAGTACCTGAATATCTCTGAATATCTCTCAGTATCTCAATATCTCTGATTATCTTTGTGTATCTGAATATGTCTGTGTATCTGAATATCTCTGAATATTTCTGAGTTTATGAATATCGCTGAATATATCTGAGTTTCTGAATATCTCTGAATATCATTGAGTATCTCTGAGTATCTAAATATCTCTGAATATATCAGTAGATCGGAATTTCTGTGTATCTGAATATCTCTCAATATCTCTGAGTGTCTGAGTATATCTGAATATCTCTGAGTATCTGTATATCTCTGAATATCTCTGTGTGTATGAATATCTCTGTGTTTCTGAATATCTCTTAAGATCTGTGCACCTGAATATCTCAGAATACCTCTGAATATCTGCATGTCTGATTATCTCCGAATATCTCTAAGTATCTGAATATCTCTGAGTATCTGAATATCTCTGAATATCTCTGAGTATCTCAATATCTCTAATTATCTTTGTCCATCTGAATATGTCTGTGTATCTGAATATCTCTAAATATTTCTGAGTATCTGAATATCTCTGAATAGCTCTGAATATCTGAATATCTCTCTGGTTCTGAATATCTCTGAATATTTCTGAGTTTCTGAATATCTCTGAATATCATTGAGTATCTCTGAGTATCGAAATATCTCTGAATATATCAGTAGATCAGAATTTCTGTGCATCTGAATATCTCTGAGTGTCTGAGATTATATCTGAATATCTCTGAGTATCTGTATATCTCTGAATATCTGTGTGTCTGAATATCTCTGTGTTTCTGAATATCTCTTAAGATCTGTGCATCTGAATATCTCAGAATATCTCTGAATGTCTGCGTGTCTGATTATCTCCGAATATCTCTGAGTATCTGAATATCTCTGAATATCTCTGAATATTGAATATCTCTGAATATCTCTGAGTATCTCAATATCTCCAATTATCTTTGTGCATCTAAATATCTCTGAATATTTCTGAGTATCTGAATATCTCTGAATAGCTCTGAATATCTGAATATCCCTGTGTTCCTGATTATCTCTGAATATCTCCGTGTTTATGAATATCTCCGAATCTCTCTGTGTTTCTGAATATCTCTGAATATCTCCATGTACCTGGATATCTCCGTGTATCTGAATATCTCTGAATATCTCCATGTTTCTGAATATCCCTGAATATCGATATGTTTCTTAATATCTCTGAATATCTCTGAGCATCTGAAAATCTCTGGAAATCTCTGTGAACATGATTACGTCTGAATACCTCCATGTATCTGAATATCTCTGAATATTTCTGTGTATCTGTATGGATCTGGATATCTCTGAATATCTCTGAATATCTCTGAGTATCTCAATATCTCTGCTTATCTTTGTGTATCTGGATATGTCTGTGCATCTGAATATCTCTGAATATTTCTGAATATCTGAATATCTCTGAATAACTCTGAATATCTCTCTGTTTCTGAATATCTCTGAATATTTCTGTGTTTATGAATATCTCTGAATATCTCTGACTATCGGAATATCTCTGAATATCTGAATATCTTTGGATTTCTCTGAGTGTCTAAATATCTCTGAATATATCAGTAGATCGGAATTTCTGTGTATCTGAATATCTCTGACTGTCTGAGTATATCTGTATATCTCTGACTGTCTGTATATCTCTGAATATCTCTGAATATCTCCGTGTCTGATTATCTCCGAATATCATTGAGTATCTGAATATCACTGAGTATCTGAATATCTCTGAATATTTCTGAGTTTCTGAATATCTCTGAATAGCTCCGAATATCTGAATATCCCAGTGTTTCTGAATATCTCTGAATATCCATGTGAATCTAAATATCTCTGAATATCTCCGTGTTAATTAAAGCTCCGAATATCTCTATGTATCTGAATATCTCTGAATACCTGCGTATCTGATCATCTCTGAATGTCTCAGAATATTTGAATATCACTGAGTACCTGAATATCTCTGAGTATCTCAATATATCTGATTATCTTTGCGTATCTGAATATGTTTGTGTATCTGAATATTTCTGAATATTTCTGAGCATCTGAATATCTCTGAATAGCTCTGAGAATCTGAATATCTCTCTGTTTCTGAATATCTCTGAATAATTCGGTGTTTATGAACATCTCTGAATATCTCTGAGTATCTGAATATCTCTGAATATATCAGTAGATCAGTGTATCTCTGTATCTGAATATCTCTGAACATCTCTGAGTGTCTGAGTATATCTGAATATCTGTATATCTCTGAATATCTCTGTGAGTATGAATATCTCTGTGTTTCTGAATATCTCTTAATATCTCTGCATCTGAATATCTCTGAATATCTGCGTGTCTGATTATCTCCGAATATCTCTGAGTACCTGAATATCACTGAGTATCTGAATATCTCTGAATATGTCTGAGTATCTCAATCTCACTGCTTATCTTTGTGTATCTCAATGTGTCTGTGCATCTGAATATCTCTGAATATCTCTGAGTATCTGAATATCTCTGGAGATCTCTGTGCACATGAATATGTTTGAATACCTCCATGTATCTGAATATCACTGAATATTTCTGTGTATCTGTATATCTCTGAATATCTCTGAACATCACAGAATGTCTGAATATCGCTGAATATCTCTGAGATTCTGAATATCTCTGATTATCTCTGAGTATGACGACATCTCTGAATATCTCTATGCATCTGTATATCTTGGAATATCTCTGAATATCTATGTGTTTCAGAATATCTCTTTTATTCTGAACATCTCTGTTTGTTTCTGAATATCTGAATTTCTAAATATCTCTGAATATCTCTGTGTTTATGAATATTTCTGAGTCTCTGAATATCTCTGAATATCTCTGAGCATCTGCATATCTCTGAATATCTCAGTATATCTGAATACCTGGGGATCTGAATATCTCTGAATAACTCTGAGTGTCTGAGTATCTCTGAATATCTCTGAGTATCTGTATATCTCTGACTATCTCAGAGTGTCTGAATATCTCTGTTTCTGAATATCTCTTGATATCTGTGCATCTGAATATCTTTGAATATCTCTGAATATCTGCGTGACTGATTATCTCCGAATATCTCTGAGTATCTGAATATCTCTGAATATATCTGTGTTTATGAATATCTCTGAATATCAATGTGTTTCTGAATATCTCCGAATATCTCCGTGCAACTGAATGTCTCTGAACACCTCTGTGTTTCTGAATATCTCCGAATATCTCTGAGCATCTGAATATCTCTGGATATCTCTGTGAACATAAATATGTCTGAACACCTCCGTGTATCTGAATATCTCTGAATATTTCTGTGTATCTGTATGTCTCTGAATATCTCTGAATACCTCTGTGTATGACAACATCTCAGAATATCTATATGTATCTGCATATCTATGAATATCTCTGAATACCTGCGTATCTGATCATCTCTGAATGTCTCAGAGTATTTGAATATCACTGAGTACCTGAATATCTCGGAATATCTGTCAGTATCTCAATATCTCTGATTATCTTTGTGTATCTGAATATGTCTGTGTATCTGAATATCTCTGAATATTTCTGAGTTTATGAATATCGCTGAATATATCTGAGTTTCTGAATATCTCTGAATATCATTGAGTATCTCTGAGTATCTAAATATCTCTGAATATATCAGTAGATCGGAATTTCTGTGTATCTGAATATCTCTCAATATCTCTGAGTGTCTGAGTATATCTGAATATCTCTGAGCATCTGAAAATCTCTGGATATCTCTGTGAACATGATTATGTCTGAATACCTCCATGTATCTGAATATCTCTGAATATTTCTGTGTATCTGTATGGATCTGAATATCTCTGAATAGCTCTGAGAATCTGAATATCTCTCTGTTTCTGAATATCTCTGAATAATTCAGTGTTTATGAACATCTCTGAATATCTCTGAGTATCTGAATATCTCTGAATATATCAGTAGATCGGTGTATCTCTGTATCTGAATATCTCTGAACATCTCTGAGTGTCTGAGTATATCTGAATATCTGTATATCTCTGAATATCTCTGTGAGTATGAATATCTCTGTGTTTCTGAATATCTCTTAATATCTCTGCATCTGAATATCTCTGAATATCTGCGTGTCTGATTATCTCCGAATATCTCTGAGTACCTGAATATCACTGAGTATCTGAATATCTCTGAATATGTCTGAGTATCTCAATCTCACTGCTTATCTTTGTGTATCTCAATGTGTCTGTGCATCTGAATATCTCTGAATATCTCTGAGTATCTGAATATCTCTGGAGATCTCTGTGCACATGAATATGTTTGAATACCTCCATGTATCTGAATATCACTGAATATTTCTGTGTATCTGTATATCTCTGAATATCTCTGAACATCACAGAATGTCTGAATATCGCTGAATATCTCTGATTATCTCTGAGTATGACGACATCTCTGAATATCTCTATGCATCTGTATATCTTGGAATATCTCTGAATATCTATGTGTTTCAGAATATCTCTTTTATTCTGAACATCTCTGTTTGTTTCTGAATATCTGAATTTCTAAATATCTCTGAATATCTCTGTGTTTATGAATATCTCTGAGTATCTGAATATCTCTGAATATCTCTGAGCATCTGCATATCTCTGAATATCTCAGTATATCTGAATACCTGGGGATCTGAATATCTCTGAATAACTCTGAGTGTCTGAGTATCTCTGAATATCGCTGAGCATCTGGATATCTCTGACTATCTCAGAGTGTCTGAATATCTCTGTTTCTGAATATCTCTTGATATCTGTGCATCTGAATATCTTTGAATATCTCTGAATATCTGCGTGTCTGATTATCTCCGAATATCTCTGAGTATCTGAATATCTCTGAATATATCTGTGTTTATGAATATCTCTGAATATCAATGTGTTTCTGAATATCTCCGAATATCTCCGTGCAACTGAATGTCTCTGAATACCTCTGTGTTTCTGAATATCTCCGAATATCTCTGAGCATCTGAATATCTCTGGATATCTCTGTGAACATAAATATGTCTGAACACCTCAGTGTATCTGAATATCTCTGAATATTTCTGTGTATCTGTATGTCTCTGAATATCTCTGAATACCTCTGTGTATGACAACATCTCAGAATATCTATATGTATCTGTATATCTATGAATATCTCTGAATACCTGCGTATCTGATCATCTCTGAATGTCTCAGAGTATTTGAATATCACTGAGTACCTGAATATCTCTGAATATCTCTCAGTATCTCAATATCTCTGATTATCTTTGTGTATCTGAATATGTCTGTGTATCTGAATATCTCTGAATATTTCTGAGTTTATGAATATCGCTGAATATATCTGAGTTTCTGAATATCTCTGAATATCATTGAGTATCTCTGAGTATCTAAATATCTCTGAATATATCAGTAGATCGGAATTTCTGTGTATCTGAATATCTCTCAATATCTCTGAGTGTCTGAGTATATCTGAATATCTCTGAGTATCTGTATATCTCTGAATATCTCTGTGTGTATGAATATCTCTGTGTTTCTGAATATCTCTTAAGATCTGTGCACCTGAATATCTCAGAATACCTCTGAATATCTGCATGTCTGATTATCTCCGAATATCTCTGAGTATCTGAATATCTCTGAGGATCTGAATATCTCTGAATATCTCTGAGTATCTCAATATCTCTAATTATCTTTGTCCATCTGAATATGTCTGTGTATCTGAATATCTCTCTGGTTCTGAATATCTCTGAATATTTCTGAGTTTCTGAATATCTCTGAATATCATTGAGTATCTCTGAGTATCGAAATATCTCTGAATATATCAGTAGATCAGAATTTCTGTGCATCTGAATATCTCTGAATATCTCTGAGTGTCTGAGATTATATCTGAATATCTCTGAGTATCTGTATATCTCTGAATATCTGTGTGTCTGAATATCTCTGTGTTTCTGAATATCTCTTAAGATCTGTGCATCTGAATATCTCAGAATATCTCTGAATGTCTGCGTGTCTGATTATCTCCGAATATCTCTGAGTATCTGAATATCTCTGAATATCTCTGAATATTGAATATCTCTGAATATCTCTGAGTATCTCAATATCTCCAATTATCTTTGTGCATCTAAATATCTCTGAATACTTCTGAGTATCTGAATTTCTCTGAATAGCTCTGAATATCTGAATATCCCTGTGTTCCTGATTATCTCTGAATATCTCTGAATATCTCCGTGTTTATGAATATCTCCGAATCTCTCTGTGTTTCTGAATATCTCCGAATATCTCCATGTACCTGGATATCTCCGTGTATCCGAATATCTCTGAATATCTCCATGTTTCTGAATATCCCTGAATATCGATATGTTTCTTAATATCTCTGAATATCTCTGAGCATCTGAAAATCTCTGGATATCTCTGTGAACATGATTATGTCTGAATACCTCCATGTATCTGAATATCTCTGAATATTTCTGTGTATCTGTATGGATCTGGATATCTCTGAATATCTCTGAATATCTCTGAGTATCTCAATATCTCTGCTTATCTTTGTGTATCTGGATATGTCTGTGCATCTGAATATCTCTGAATATTTCTGAATATCTGAATATCTCTGAATAACTCTGAATATCTCTCTGTTTCTGAATATCTCTGAATATTTCTGTGTTTATGAATATCTCTGAATATCTCTGACTATCGGAATATCTCTGAATATCTGAATATCTTTGAATTTCTCTGAGTATCTAAATATCTCTGAATATATCAGTAGATCGGAATTTCTGTGTATCTGAATATCTCTGACTGTCTGAGTATATCTGTATATCTCTGACTGTCTGTATATCTCTGAATATCTCTGAATATCTCCGTGTCTGATTATCTCCGAATATCATTGAGTATCTGAATATCACTGAGTATCTGAATATCTCTGAATATTTCTGAGTTTCTGAATATCTCTGAATAGCTCCGAATATCTGAATATCCCAGTGTTTCTGAATATCTCTGAATATCCCTGTGAATCTAAATATCTCTGAATATCTCCGTGTTAATTAAAGCTCCGAATATCTCTATGTATCTGAAAATCTCTGAATACCTGCGTATCTGATCATCTCTGAATGTCTCAGAATATTTGAATATCACTGAGTACCTGAATATCTCTGAGTATCTCAATATATCTGATTATCTTTGCGTATCTGAATATGTTTGTGTATCTGAATATTTCTGAATATTTCTGAGCATCTGAATATCTCTGAATAGCTCTGAGAATCTGAATATCTCTCTGTTTCTGAATATCTCTGAATAATTCAGTGTTTATGAACATCTCTGAATATCTCTGAGTATCTGAATATCTCTGAATATATCAGTAGATCGGTGTATCTCTGTATCTGAATATCTCTGAACATCTCTGAGTGTCTGAGTATATCTGAATATCTGTATATCTCTGAATATCTCTGTGAGTATGAATATCTCTGTGTTTCTGAATATCTCTTAATATCTCTGCATCTGAATATCTCTGAATATCTGCGTGTCTGATTATCTCCGAATATCTCTGAGTACCTGAATATCACTGAGTATCTGAATATCTCTGAATATGTCTGAGTATCTCAATCTCACTGCTTATCTTTGTGTATCTCAATGTGTCTGTGCATCTGAATATCTCTGAATATCTCTGAGTATCTGAATATCTCTGGAGATCTCTGTGCACATGAATATGTTTGAATACCTCCATGTATCTGAATATCACTGAATATTTCTGTGTATCTGTATATCTCTGAATATCTCTGAACATCACAGAATGTCTGAATATCGCTGAATATCTCTGATTATCTCTGAGTATGACGACATCTCTGAATATCTCTATGCATCTGTATATCTTGGAATATCTCTGAATATCTATGTGTTTCAGAATATCTCTTTTATTCTGAACATCTCTGTTTGTTTCTGAATATCTGAATTTCTAAATATCTCTGAATATCTCTGTGTTTATGAATATCTCTGAGTATCTGAATATCTCTGAATATCTCTGAGCATCTGCATATCTCTGAATATCTCAGTATATCTGAATACCTGGGGATCTGAATATCTCTGAATAACTCTGAGTGTCTGAGTATCTCTGAATATCGCTGAGTATCTGTATATCTCTGACTATCTCAGAGTGTCTGAATATCTCTGTTTCTGAATATCTCTTGATATCTGTGCATCTGAATATCTTTGAATATCTCTGAATATCTGCGTGTCTGATTATCTCCGAATATCTCTGAGTATCTGAATATCTCTGAATATATCTGTGTTTATGAATATCTCTGAATATCAATGTGTTTCTGAATATCTCCGAATATCTCCGTGCAACTGAATGTCTCTGAATACCTCTGTGTTTCTGAATATCTCCGAATATCTCTGAGCATCTGAATATCTCTGGATATCTCTGTGAACATAAATATGTCTGAACACCTCCGTGTATCTGAATATCTCTGAATATTTCTGTGTATCTGTATGTCTCTGAATATCTCTGAATACCTCTGTGTATGACAACATCTCAGAATATCGAAATGTATCTGTATATCTATGAATATCTCTGAATACCTGCGTATCTGATCATCTCTGAATGTCTCAGAGTATTTGAATATCACTGAGTACCTGAATATCTCTGAATATCTCTCAGTATCTCAATATCTCTGATTATCTTTGTGTATCTGAATATGTCTGTGTATCTGAATATCTCTGAATATTTCTGAGTTTATGAATATCGCTGAATATATCTGAGTTTCTGAATATCTCTGAATATCATTGAGTATCTCTGAGTATCTAAATATCTCTGAATATATCAGTAGATCGGAATTTCTGTGTATCTGAATATCTCTCAATATCTCTGAGTGTCTGAGTATATCTGAATATCTCTGAGTATCTGTATATCTCTGAATATCTCTGTGTGTATGAATATCTCGGTGTTTCTGAATATCTCTTAAGATCTGTGCACCTGAATATCTCAGAATACCTCTGAATATCTGCATGTCTGATTATCTCCGAATATCTCTGAGTATCTGAATATCTCTGAGGATCTGAATATCTCTGAATATCTCTGAGTATCTCAATATCTCTAATTATCTTTGTCCATCTGAATATGTCTGTGTATCTGAATATCTCTCTGGTTCTGAATATCTCTGAATATTTCTGAGTTTCTGAATATCTCTGAATATCATTGAGTATCTCTGAGTATCGAAATATCTCTGAATATATCAGTAGATCAGAATTTCTGTGCATCTGAATATCTCTGAATATCTCTGAGTGTCTGAGATTATATCTGAATATCTCTGAGTATCTGTATATCTCTGAATATCTGTGTGTCTGAATATCTCTGTGTTTCTGAATATCTCTTAAGATCTGTGCATCTGAATATCTCAGAATATCTCTGAATGTCTGCGTGTCTGATTATCTCCGAATATCTCTGAGTATCTGAATATCTCTGAATATCTCTGAATATTGAATATCTCTGAATATCTCTGAGTATCTCAATATCTCCAATTATCTTTGTGCGTCTAAATATCTCTGAATAGTTCTGAGTATCTGAATAGCTCTGAATATCTGAATATCCCTGTGTTCCTGATTATCTCTGAATATCTCTGAATATCTCCGTGTTTATGAATATCTCCGAATCTCTCTGTGTTTCTGAATATCTCCGAATATCTCCATGTACCTGGATATCTCTGTGTATCCGAATATCTCTGAATATCTCCATGTTTCTGAATATCCCTGAATATCGATATGTTTCTTAATATCTCTGAATATCTCTGAGCATCTGAAAATCTCTGGATATCTCTGTGAACATGATTATGTCTGAATACCTCCATGTATCTGAATATCTCTGAATATTTCTGTGTATCTGTATGGATCTGGATATCTCTGAATATCTCTGAATATCTCTGAGTATCTCAATATCTCTGCTTATCTTTGTGTATCTGGATATGTCTGTGCATCTGAATATCTCTGAATATTTCTGAATATCTGAATATCTCTGAATAACTCTGAATATCTCTCTGTTTCTGAATATCTCTGAATATTTCTGTGTTTATGAATATCTCTGAATATCTCTGACTATCGGAATATCTCTGAATATCTGAATATCTTTGAATTTCTCTGAGTATCTAAATATCTCTGAATATATCAGTAGATCGGAATTTCTGTGTATCTGAATATCTCTGACTGTCTGAGTATATCTGTATATCTCTGACTGTCTGTATATCTCTGAATATCTCTGAATATCTCCGTGTCTGATTATCTCCGAATATCATTGAGTATCTGAATATCACTGAGTATCTGAATATCTCTGAATATTTCTGAGTTTCTGAATATCTCTGAATAGCTCCGAATATCTGAATATCCCAGTGTTTCTGAATATCTCTGAATATCCATGTGAATCTAAATATCTCTGAATATCTCCGTGTTAATTAAAGCTCCGAATATCTCTATGTATCTGAATATCTCTGAATACCTGCGTATCTGATCATCTCTGAATGTCTCAGAATATTTGAATATCACTGAGTACCTGAATATCTCTGAGTATCTCAATATATCTGATTATCTTTGCGTATCTGAATATGTTTGTGTATCTGAATATTTCTGAATATTTCTGAGCATCTGAATATCTCTGAATAGCTCTGAGAATCTGAATATCTCTCTGTTTCTGAATATCTCTGAATAATTCGGTGTTTATGAACATCTCTGAATATCTCTGAGTATCTGAATATCTCTGAATATATCAGTAGATCGGTGTATCTCTGTATCTGAATATCTCTGAACATCTCTGAGTGTCTGAGTATATCTGAATATCTGTATATCTCTGAATATCTCTGTGAGTAGGAATATCTCTGTGTTTCTGAATATCTCTTAATATCTCTGCATCTGAATATCTCTGAATATCTGCGTGTCTGATTATCTCCGAATATCTCTGAGTACCTGAATATCACTGAGTATCTGAATATCTCTGAATATGTCTGAGTATCTCAATCTCACTGCTTATCTTTGTGTATCTCAATGTGTCTGTGCATCTGAATATCTCTGAATATCTCTGAGTATCTGAATATCTCTGAATATCCCCGTGCATCTGAATGGGGAGGGTTTAATAATATTGGAAAATGTGAGGTTATGCACTTTGGCAGGAAAAATCAGAGAACAAGTTATTTTCTTAATGGCGAGAGACTGGAAAGTACTGCAGTACAAAGGGATCTGGGGGTCCTAGTGCAAGAAAATCAAAAAGTTGGTATGCAGGTGCAGCAGGTGATCAAGAAGGCCAACGGAATGTTGGCTTTTATTGCCAGAGGGATAGAATATAAAAACAGGGAGGTATTGCTGCAGTTATATAAGGTATTGGTGAGACCGCACCTGGAATACTGCATACAGTTTTGGTGTCCATATTTAAGAAAAGACATACTTGCTCTCGAGGCAGTACAAAGAAGGTTCACTCGGTTAATCCCGGGGATGAGGGGGCGGACATATGAGGAGAGGTTGAGTAGATTGGGACTCTACTCATTGGAGTTCAGAAGAATGAGAGGCGATCTTATTGAAACATATAAGATTGTGAAGGGTCTTGATCGGGTGGATGCAGTAAGGATGTTCCCAAAGATGGGTGAAACTAGAACTAGGGGGCATAATCTTAGAATAAGGGGCTGCTCTTTCAAAACTGAGATGAGGAGAAACTTCTTCACTCAGAGGGTGGTGGGTCTGTGGAATTTGCTGCCCCAGGAAGCTGTGGAAGCTACATCATTAGATAAATTTAAAACAGAAATAGACAGTTTCCTAGAAGTAAAGGGAATTAGGGGTTATGGAGAGCGGGCAGGAAATTGGACATGAAGCTGAGTTCGGATCGGTCAATGCCCTGTGGGTGGCGGAGAGGGCCCAGGGGCTATGTGGCCGGGTCCTGCTTCGACTTCTTGTGTTCTTTAGATTTGTGGTTGGGATCAGATCAGCCATGATCTTATTGAATGGCGGAGCAGGCTCGAGGGGCCGATTGGCCTACTCCTGCTCCAATTTCTTATGTTCTTATGTTCTTATGTTCTTAAAGTGGCAGGGGGTTGGGAACCTGAGCAGGGAGAGAGAGGAAAGCGTAACAGGAAGGGACAGAAGGTATGGAGTAATAGGTAAAGTGTTAAAAAAGGAAAAAGCAGGAACTAAGCGTCACAAAACAGATTTGAAAGTTCTTTATCTGAATGCACGTAGCATTCGTAATAAAATGGACGAGTTAACGGCACAAATAACTACGTATGGGTATGATCTTGTGGCCATTACAGAAACATGGCTGCAGGGTGACAACGACTGGGAATTAAATATGCCAGGGTATTTAACAATCAGGAAGGACAGGCAGGAAGGAAGGGGAGGTGGGGTGGCTATGTTAATAAAGGAAGGAATCACTGTAATACAGAGAAATGATATTGGGACAAAGCATCAAGATGATGAAACAGTTTGGGTGGAGATAAGGAATAATAAGGGAAAAAAAACATTAGTGGGCGTAGTATATAGGCCTCCTAATAGTTGCAACTCTGCTGGAAGAAGTATTAATCAGGAGATAGTCGGGGCATGTAATAAGGGAACAGCCATAATTATGGGGGATTTTAATTATCATATTAACTGGACAAATCAAATTGGGCAGAGCAGCCTTGAGGACGAGTTCATTGAGTGCATCAGGGATGGATTTCTTGAGCAGTATGTAACTGATCCTACAAGGGGGCAGGCAACCTTGGACCTGGTCCTGTGTAATGAGTCAGGATTAATTAATAATGTCCTAGTTAAGGATCCCCTTGGAACGAGCGACCACAACATGGTTGAATTCCATATCCAATTAGAGGGTGAGAAGGTTGATTCTCAAACAAGCGTACTGAGCTTGAATAAAGGAGACTATGATGGTATGAGAGCGGAATTGATTAAAGTGGACTGGGAAAATAGATTAAAGGGTAAGACGGTACATGAGCAGTGGTGTTCATTTAGGGAGTTATTTTACAACTTTCAAAATAAATATATTCCACTGAGGAAAAAAGGGTGTAAAAGAAATGACAGCCATCCGTGGCTAAGTAAAGAAATCAAGGATAGTATCCGACTAAAAACAAGGACATATAAGGTAGCCAAACTTAGTGGGAGGATAGAAGATTGGGAATTCTTCAAAAGACAGCAAAAAGTAACTAAAGGATTGATTAAGAAAGGGAAGTTAGATTATGAAAAGAAATTAGCAAAAAATATAAAAACAGATAGCAAGAGTTTCTATAGTTATATAAAAAGAAAAAGGGTGGCTAAGGCAAACATAGGTCCCTTAGAGGATGAGACCGGGAAATTAATGGTGGGAAACATGGAGATGGCAAAAATGCTGAACAAATATTTTGTTTCAGTCTTTACAATAGAGGACACTAAGAATATCCCAACACTGGACAAACAGGGGGCTCTGGGGGGGGAGGTGCTAAATACGATTAAAATCACTCAAGAGATGGTACTCAGTAAAATAATGGGACTCAAGGCGGATAAATCCCCTGGACCTGATGGCTTCCATCCTAGGGTCTTGAGGGAAGTGGCAGTAGGGATTGTGGATGCTTTGGTGATAGTTTTCCAAAATTCCCTGGACTCAGGAGAGGTCCCGGCAGATTGGAAAACTGCTAATGTAACATCGTTATTTAAAAAGGGTAGTAGGCAGAAGGCTGGAAATTATAGGCCAGTTAGCTTAACATCTGTGGTGGGTAAAATTTTGGAGTCTATTATTAAGGAGACAGTAACGGAACATTTAGATAAGCATAATTTAATAGGACAAAGTCAGCATGGCTTTATGAAGGGGAAGTCATGTCTGTCAAATTTGCTTGAGTTCTTCGAGGATATAACGTATAGGGTGGATAAAGGGGAACCAGTGGACGTAGTGTATTTAGACTTCCAGAAGGCATTCGACAAGGTGCCACATAAAAGATTATTACTTAAGATAAAAAATCACGGGATTGGGGGTAATATTCTGGCATGGGTGGAGGATTGGTTATCAAACAGGAAGCAGAGAGTTGGGATAAATGGTTCATTTTCGGACTGGCAACCAGTAACCAGTGGTGTTCCACAGGGGTCGGTGCTGGGTCCCCAACTCTTTACAATCTATATTAACGATTTGGAGGAGGGGACCGAGTGCAACATATCAAAATTTGCAGATGATACAAAGATGGGAGGGAAAGTAGAGAGTGAGGAGGACATAAAAAACCTGCAAGGGGATATAGACAGGCTGGGTGAGTGGGCGGAGATTTGGCAGATGCAATATAATATTGGAAAATGTGAGGTTATGCACTTTGGCAGGAAAAATCAGAGAGCAAGTTATTTTCTTAATGGCGAGAGACTGGAAAGTACTGCAGTACAAAGGGATCTGGGGGTCCTAGTGCAAGAAAATCAAAAAGTTGGTATGCAGGTGCAGCAGGTGATCAAGAAAGCCAACGGAATGTTGGCTTTTATTGCTAGGGGGATAGAATATAAAAACAAGGAGGTATTGCTGCAGTTATATAAGGTATTGGTGAGACCGCACCTGGAATACTGCATACAGTTTTGGTCTCCATACTTAAGAAAAGACATACTTGCTCTCGAGGCAGTACAAAGAAGGTTCACTCGGTTAATCCCGGGGATGAGGGGGCGGACATATGAGGAGAGGTTGAGTAGATTGGGACTCTACTCATTGGAGTTCAGAAGAATGAGAGGCGATCTTATTGAAACATATAAGATTGTGAAGGGTCTTGATCGGGTGGATGCAGTAAGGATGTTCCCAAAGATGGGTGAAACTAGAACTAGGGGGCATAATCTTAGAATAAGGGGCTGCTCTTTCAAAACTGAGATGAGGAGAAACTTCTTCACTCAGAGGGTAGTAGGTCTGTGGAATTTGCTGCCCCAGGAAGCTGTGGAAGCTACATCATTAGATAAATTTAAAACAGAAATAGACAGTTTCCTAGAAGTAAAGGGAATTAGGGGTTATGGGGAGCGGGCAGGAAATTGGACATGAAGCTGAGTTCGGATCGGTCAATGCCCTGTGGGTGGCGGAGAGGGCCCAGGGGCTATGTGGCCGGGTCCTGCTCCGACTTCTTGTGTTCTTTAGATTTGTGGTTGGGATCAGATCAGCCATGATCTTATTGAATGGCTCGAGGGGCCGATTGGCCTACTCCTGCTCCAATTTCTTATGTTCTTATGTTCTAATATTTCCGTGCATCTGAATATCTCTGAATATCTCTGAATATCTCTGAGTATCTGAATATCTGTGAATATCGCTGAGTATCTGAATATCTCTGAATATCTCCGTGTATCTGAACATCTCGGAATATATCTGAATATCTGAAAATCTCTGAATATCTCAAAATATCTCAGGGTATCTGAATATCTCTGACTATATCAGAGGATCTGAATATCTCTGAACATCTGCGTGTATCTGATTATCTATGAATATATCTGTTTGTCTCAATATCTCTGAATATCTCTGACTATATCTGACTGTCTGAATATCTCTGAATATCTCCGTGAATCTGAATATCTCTGAATATCTCCGTGAATCTGAACATCTCTGAATATTTCCGTGTGTCTGAATATCTCTTAATATTTCCGTGTGTGTGAATATCTCTGAATATCTCTGAGAATCTGAATATCTCTGAATATCTGAGCATCTGAATATCTCTGAATATTTCCGTGCATCTGAATATCTCTGATTATCTCTGAGTGAATGAATATCTCTGAATATTGCTGTGTATCTGAATATCTCTGAATATCTCCGTGAATCTGAATATCTCTGAATATCTCCGTGCATCTCAATAGCTTTGAATATCGCCATGCATCTGAATATCTCTGAATATCTCTAAGTATCTGAATATCTCTAAATATCTCCGTGTATCTGAATATCTCTGAATATTTCCATGTATCGGAATATCTCTGAATATCTCTGAGTATCTGAAAATATCTCAATATCGCTGAGTATCTGAATATCTCTGAATATCGCTGATTATATCCGTGAATCTGAACATCTCTGAATATATCATTGGGTCTGAATATCTCTGAACATTTCCGTGCACCTGAATATATCTGAATATCTCTGAGTGAATGAATATCTCTGAATATCTCTGAGTATCTGAATATCTCTGAATATCTGAGTATCTGAATATCTCTGAATATTTCCATGTATCTGAATATCTCTGAATATCTCTGAGTATCTGAATATCTCTGAATATTGCTGTGTATCTGAATATCTCTGAATATCTCCGTGAATCTGCATATCTCTAAATATCTCCGTGTATCTGAATATCTCTGAATATTTCCATGTATCTGAATATCTCTGAATATCCCTGAGTATCTGAATATCTCCAAATATCTCCGTGAATCTGAATATATCTGAATATCTCCGTGCATCTGAATATCTCAGAATATCTCCGTGTATCTGAAAATCTCGGAATATCCTTGAGTATCTGAATATATCTGAATATCGCTGATGATCTGAATATCGCTGAATATCCGTGCACCTGAATATCTCGGAATATCTCTGATATCTGAATATCTCTGAATATTTCCGTACATTTGAATATCTCTGAATATTTCTGAGTATCTGAATATCTTTCAATATCTCTGAGCATCTGAATATCTCTGAATATTTCCGTGCATCCAAATATCTCTGAATATGTCTGAGCATCTGAATATCTTTGAATATTTCCATGTATCTGAATATCTCTGAACATCTCTGAGTATCTGAATATCTCTGAATATCTCCGTGAATCAGAATATCTCTGTGTTTAAGAATATCTCTGAATATCTCTGTGTTTCTGAATATCTCTGAATATCTTTGAGAATCTGAATATCTTTGAATATGTCTGAGTATATGAATATCGCTGATAAACTCGATGCAACTGAATATCTCTGTGTTTGTGAATATCTCTGAACATCTCTAAGCAGGTGAATAGCTCCGAATATCTCTGTGTTTCAGAATTTCTCTGAATACCTGTCTTTCTGAATATCTCCGTTCATCTGAATATCACTGTGTTTCTGAATATCTCTGAATATCTCAGTGTATCTGAAAATTTCTGAATATCTCTGTGTATCTGAACATCTCTGAGTACCTGTCTTTATGAATATCTCTCAAAATCTCTCTGTGTTTCTGAATATCTCTGAATATCTCTGAGTATCTGAATATCTCTGAATATCTCCGTGTATCTAAAGATCTCCGAACATCTCCGTGTATCTGAATATCTCTGAATATCTCTGTATTTCTGAATATTTCTGAATATCTCTGAGTGTCTGAATATCTCTGAATATCTCTGAGTATCTGAATATCTCTGATTATCTCTTTGTATCTTAATATCTCTCTGTATCTGAATATCTCTGAATATATCTGAGTATCTGAATATCTCTGAATAACTCTCAATATCTGAATATCTCTCTGTTTCTGAATATCTCTGAATATCTCTGTGCATCTCAATATCTCTGAATAGCTCCGTGTGTCTGAATATTTCTGAAAATCTCTGTGTTTCTGAATATCTCTGAATATCTCCATGTATCTGAATATCTCTGTGTTACTAATATCTCTGAATATCTCTGTGTTTCTGAATATCGCTTAATATCTCTCTGTATCTGTATATCTCTGAATATCTCTGAATATCTCTCTGTATCTGCACATCTCTGAATATCTCTCAATATCTAAGAATATCTCTGAATATCTCTCCGTTTCTGAATATCACTGAATATCTCTGAGTATCTGTATATTTCTGAATATCTCTGTGTTTCTGAATATCTCTGAATATCTACGTGTATCTGAATATCTCTGAATATCTGTGTTTCGGAATATCTCTGAATATCGCTGTGTTTCTGAATGTCTCTGTGTATCTGAATATCTCCGTGTATCTGAATATTTCTAAATATCTCAGTGCTTCTGAATATCTCTGAATATATCCGTGAATCTGAATATCACTGTGTTCATGAATATCTCTGAATATCTCTGTGTTTCTGAATATCTCTGAATATCTCTGATTACCTCTTTGTATCTGAATATCTCTCTGTATCTGAATATCTCTCAATATATCTGTGCATCTGAATATCTCTGAATATCTAATAGATATTCAGAGATATTCTGATACTCATAGATATTCAGAGATATTCTGATACTCAGAGTATCTGAATATCTGAATATCTCTGAATATCTCTGACCATCTGAATTTCTCTGAATATCTGTATTTCTGAATATCTCTGAATATATCTGAGTATCTGAATACCTCTGAATATGTCTGTGCATCTAAATATCTCTGAATATGTGTGAGTGTCTTAATAGCTCTGAATATCTCTGTATATCTGAATATCTGTGTTCCTGAATATCTCTGAATAACTCTGAGCATTTGAATATCTCAGAATATCTCTGAATAGCGCTGAGTATCTCACTATCTCTGAATATCTATGTGCATCTGAATATCTCTGAGTATCGGAATATCTCCAAATATCCCTGAATATCTCGAAGTTTCTGAATATCTCTGAATATCTCTGTGTATCTGAATAGATCTGAACATGTCTGTGTATCTGAATAGATCTGAACATCTCTGAGTATCTGAATATCTCTGAATATCTCTGAGCATGTGAACATCTCTCAATATCCCTAAGTATCTGTAAGTATCTGAATATCTCTGAATATGTCTGTGTATCTGAAAATCTCGAAATATCCCCCAATATCTCTGAGTTTCTGAATATCACTGAATATATCTGACGATCTGAATATCTTTGAATACCTCTGACTATCTCTGCGTATCTGAATATCTCTGAGTATCTGAATGTCTCTGAATATCTCTCTGTATTTCTGAATATCTCTGAATATCTCTGTATTTCTGAATATCCCTGAATATCTCTGAGTATCTGAATATCTCTGAGTATCTGAATATCTCTGAGTATCTGTATATATCTGAATATCTCTATATATCTGAATATCTCTGAATATTTTTGTGCACCTGAATATCTCGGAATATCTTCATGTCCCTGAATATCTCCGTGTATCTGACTATCTCTGAATATCTGCGTTTCTAAATATCTCTGAATATCTCTCGGTATCTGAATATTTCTGAATATATCCGTTTATCTCAGTTATCTCTGAATATCTCTGAGGATCTGAATATCTCTGAATATTTCTTTGTATCTGAATATCTCGGTGTTCCTGCATATATCTGAATATCTCCATGTATCTGAATATCTCAGTGGATCTGAAAATATCTGTGTTTCAAAATATCTCTGAATATCTCTGAGTATCTGAATATCTCAAAATATCTCTGTGCATCTGAATATCTCTGAATAACAGTCTTTATGAAAATCTCTGAATATCCCTCTGTATTTCTGAATATCTCTGAAAAGCTCTGTATTTCTGAATATCCCTGAATATTTTTGAGTATCTGAATATCCCTGAGCATCTGAATAACTCTGAATACCTCTGTATATCTGAATATCTCTGAATATCTTTGAGAATCTGATTATCTCTCAGTACATCTGTGTGTCTGAACATCTCCATGTATCTCAATATCTCAGTGTATCTGAAAATATCTGTGTTTCCAAATATCTCTGAATATCTCCGTGCATCTGAATATGTCTAAATATCTCTGAATATCTCTCTGTATCTGCATATCTCTGAATATCTCTGAATATCTGAATATCTCTGTGTTTCAGAATATATCTGAATATTTCTGTGTTACTAAATATCTCTGAATATCTGAATATTTCTGAATATCTCTGTGTATCCGAATATTGCTAAATATCTCCGTGTATCTGAATATCTCTGTGCATCTGAATATCTCTGAATATCTCTGAGTATCAGTATATCTCTGAACATCTCTGAGTATCTCAATATCTCTGAATATCTCTGTGTATCTGAATATCTCTGAATATATCTGTGTATCTGAATATCTCCGAATATCTCTGTGTTTCTGAATATTTCTGAATATCTCAGTGTATCATAGAATCATAGAATCATAGAAGTTACAACATGGAAACAGGCCCTTCGGCCCAACATGTCCATGTCGCCCAGTTTATACCACTAAGCTAGTCCCAATTGCCTGCACTTGGCCCATATCCCTCGATACCCATCTTCCCCATGTAACTGTCCAAATGCTTTTTAAAAGACAAAATTGTACCCGCCTCTACTACCGCCTCTGGCAGCTCGTTCCAGACACTCACCACCCTTTGAGTGAAAAAATTGCCCCTCTGGATCCTTTTGTATCTCTCCCCTCTTACCTTAAATCTGTGCCCCCTCGTTATAGACTCCCCTACCTTTGGGAAAAGATTTTGACTATCGACCTTATCTATGCCCCTCATTATTTTATAGACTTCTATAAGATCACCCCTTAACCTCCTACTCTCCAGGGAATAAAGTCCCAGTCTGTCTAACCTCTCCCTGTAAGTCAAACCATCAAGTCCCGGTAGCATCCTAGTAAATCTTTTCTGCACTCTTTCTAGTTTAATAATATCCTTTCTATAATAGGGTGACCAGAACTGTACACAGTACTCCAAGTGTGGCCTCACCAATGCCCTGTACAACTTCAACAAGACATCCCAACTCCTGCATTCAATGTTCTGACCAATGAAACCAAGCATGCTGAATGCCTTCTTCACCACCCTATCCACCTGTGACTCCACTTTCAAGGAGCTATGAATCTGTACTCCTAGATCTCTTTGTTCTATAACTCTCCCCAACGCCCTACCATTAACGGAGTAGGTCCTGGCCCGATTCGATCTACCAAAATGCATCACCTCACATTTATCTAAATTAAACTCCATCTGCCATTCATCGGCCCACTGGCCCAATTTATCAAGATCCCGTTGCAATCCTAGATAACCTTCTTCACTGTCCACAATGCCACCAATCTTGGTGTCATCTGCAAACTTACTAACCATGCCTCCTAAATTCTCATCCAAATCATTAATATAAATAACAAATAACAGCGGACCCAGCACCGATCCCTGAGGCACACCGCTGGACACAGGCATCCAGTTTGAAAAACAACCCTCGACAACCACCCTCTGTCTTCTGTCGTCAAGCCAATTTTGTATCCAATTGGCTACCTCACCTTGGATCCCATGAGATTTAACCTTATGTAACAACCTACCATGCGGTACCTTGTCAAATGCTTTGCTGAAGTCCATGTAGACCACGTCTACTGCACAGCCCTCATCTATCTTCTTGGTTACCCCTTCAAAAAACTCAATCAAATTCGTGAGACATGATTTTCCTCTCACAAAACCATGCTGACTGTTCCTAATTAGTCCCTGCCTCTCCAAATGCCTGTAGATTCTGTCCCTCAGAATACCCTCCAACAACTTACCCACTACAGATGTCAGGCTCACTGGTCTGTAGTTCCCAGGCTTTTCCCTGCCGCCCTTCTTAAACAAAGGCACAACATTTGCTACCCTCCAATCTTCAGGCACCTCACCTGTAGCGGTGGATGATTCAAATATCTCTGCTAGGGGACCCGCAATTTCCTCCCTAACCTCCCATAACGTCCTGGGATACATTTCATCAGGTCCCGGAGATTTATCTACCTTGATGCGCGTTAAGACTTCCAGCACCTCCCTCTCTGTAATATGTACACTCCTCAAGACATCACTATTTATTTCCCCAAGTTCCCTAACATCCATGCCTTTCTCAACCGTAAATACCGATGTGAAATATTCATTCAGGATCTCACCCATCTCTTGTGGTTCCGCACATAGATGACCTTGTTGATCCTTAAGAGGCCCTACTCTCTCCCTCGTTACCCTTTTGCCCTTTATGTATTTGTAGAAGCTCTTTGGATTCACCTTTGCCTGATCTGCCAAAGCAATCTCATATCCCCTTTTTGCCCTCCTGATTTCTCTCTTAACTCTACTCCGGCAATCTCTATACTCTTCAAGGGATCCACTTGATCCCAGCTGCCTATGCATGTCATATGCCTCCTTCTTATTTTTGACTAGTGCCTCAATCTCCCGAGTCATCCAAGGTTCCCTACTTCTACCAGCCTTGCCCTTCACTTTATAAGGAATGTGCTTACCCTGAACCCTGGTTAACACACTTTTGAAAGCCTCCCACTTACCAGACGTCCCTTTGCCTGCCAACAGACTCTCCCAATCAACTTCTGAAAGTTCCTGTCTAATACCATCAAAATTGGCCTTTCCCCAATTTAGAATTTTAACTTTTGGGCCAGACCTATCCTTCTCCATAGCTATCTTAAAACTAATGGAATTATGATCACTTGTCCCAAAGTGATCCCTCACTAACACTTCTGTCACCTGCCCTTCCTTATTTCCCAAGAGGAGGTCAAGTTTTGCCCCCTCTCTAGTCGGGCCATCCACATACTGAATGAGAAATTCCTCCTGAATACACTCAACAAATTTCTCTCCATCCAAGCCCCTGAATAACTCTGAATATCTCTTTGTTTCTGCACATCTCTGAATATCTCTGTGTGTCTCAACATCTCCGTGTATCTGAATATCTCTGAATATCTCGGTTTCTGAATGTCTCCGAATATCTCTGTGCATCTGAATATCTCTGAATATCTATGTGTATCTGAATATCTCTGTTTATCTGTATGTCTCTGAATATCTTTGAATATCTCTGTGTTTCTGAATATCTCTGAATAACTGTCTTTATGTATATCTCTGAATATCTCTCTGTGTTTCTGAATATCTCTGAATATCTCTGTGTTTCTGAATATGTCTGTGTTTCTGAACATCTCTGAATATCTCCGTGCATCTGAATATCTCTAAATATCTCTGTGTTTCCGAATATCTCTGAATATCTCTGAGTAGCAAATGTTGATGAGTATCTCTATGTTTCTGAATATCCCTGAATTGTTGTCTTTCTGAATATCTCAGAATATCTCTGGACATCTCTCTGTGTTTCTGATTGCAGCTGACTATCTCGGAATATCTCTGTGTATCTGAATATCTCTGAATATCATTGAGTATCTGAATATCTCTGTGTATCTGAATATCTCCAAATATCTCTGTGTATCTGAATATCTCTGAATATCTCTGAGTATCTCCATATCTCTGAATACCTGTCTTTCTGAATATCGCTGAATATCTCTGAATATCTCTGTATTGTTGAATATCTCTGAATATCTCACAGTATCTAAATATCTCTGATTGTTTCTGTGTATCTGAATATCTCTGAGTTTCCCTGTGTATCTGAATATCTCTGAATATGTCTGTGTATCTGAATATCTCCGAATATCTCTGTGTTTCTGAATATTTCAGAATATCTCAGTGTATCTGAATAACTCTGAATATCTCTTTGTTTCTGCACATCTCTGAATATCTCCGTGTGTCTCAATATCTCTGTGTTTCTGAATATCTCTGAATATCTCTGAGTAACCGAATATCTCTGATTATCTCGGAATATCTGAATATCTCTGAATATCTGTGTATATCTGAATATCTGTGTATCTGATTATCTCTGAATATCTCTGAGTATCTGAACATCGCTGAATATCTGAATATCTCTGAATATCTGGATATCTGACTATCTCTGAACGTCTCCAAGTGTCTGAATATCATTGAGTGTCTGAATATCTCTCAATATCTCTGAGTTTCTGAATATTTCTGAATATATCTGAGTATCTGAATATATCTGATTATTTATATGTATCTGAACAACTCTGTGTATCTCTGAATATCGCAGAGTATATCTCTGAATATCGCAGAGTATCTGAATATCTCTGAATATCTCTGTGTTTCTGAATGTCTCTGTGTATCTTGATATCTCTGGATGTCTCTGTGTATCTGAATATCTCTGAATATCTCTGTGCATCTGTATTTCTCTGAATATCTCCGAGTTTCTGAATATCTCTGAGTATCTGAATATCTCTGAATATCTCCGTGTACCTGAATATCGCCATATCTCTGAATATCTGTGTTTCTGAATATCTCTGAATATCTCAGTGTCTCCAAATATCCTCGTGTATCTGAATATAAGTGATGATGCCTGTGTATCTGAATATCTCTGAATATTTGTACATCTGATTATCTCTGAATGCCTGCGAGTATCTGAATTTCATTGAATATCTGAATATCTCTGAATACCTCTGAGTCTCTGAATATCTCTGAATATCTCTGAGTATCTTAATATCTCTGATTATCTGGGTTTACCTGAATATTTCTGTGCACCTGAATACCTCTGAATATCTCCATGTATCTGAATATCTACGTACATCTGAATATCTCTGAATACCTCAGTGTGTCTGTATATCTCTGAATATCTCTGTGTTTCTGAATATCTCTGTGTATCTGAATATCTCTGAATCTCTCTTTGTTTCTGAATATCTCGGTGTTTCTGAATATCTCCAAATATCTCTGAGTATCTGAATATCTCTGAATATCTCTGTGTATCTGAATATCTCGGAATATATCAGTGCATCTGAACATCTCGGAATATATCAGTGCATCTGAACATCTCCGAACATCTCTGTGTTTCTGGATGTTTCAGAATATCTCAGTGCATCTGAATAACTCTGAATATCTCTGTGTTTCTGAATATCTCTGTGTATCTGAATATCTCTGAATCTCTCTTTGTTTCTGAATATCTCGGTGTTTCTGAATATCTCCAAATATCTCTGTGTATCTGAATATCTCTGAATATCTCTGTGTATCTGAATATCTCGGAATATATCAGTGCATCTGAACATCTCCGAACATCTCTGTGTTTCTGGATATTTCAGAATATCTCAGTGCATCTGAATAACTCTGAATATCTCTTTGTTTCTGCACATCTCTGAATATCTCCGTGTGTCTCAATATCTAATGTGTATCTGAATATCTCTGAATATCTCTGTTTCTGAATGTCTCTGAAAATCACTTTGCATCTGAATATCTCTGAATATCTCTGTGTATCTGAATATCTCTGAATATCTCTGTTTATCTGTATATCTCTGAATATCTTCGAATATTTCTGCGTTTCTGAATATCTCTGAATATCTCTGAAGATCTCTGTGTAACCGAATATCTCTGAATATCTCCGAATATCTGTGTGTATCTGAATATCTCTGAGTATCTGAATGTCTATGAATATCTCTTTGTATCTGAATAACTCTGAATATCTCCATGTAACTCAATATCTCCGTGTAATTGAATATCTCTGAATATCTCTGTTTCTGGATGTCTCTGAATATCTCTGTTCTTCTGAATATCTCTGAATATCTCTGTGTATCTGTATATCTCTGAATATCTTTGAATATTTCTGTGTTTCTGAATATCTCTGTATGTCTGAATATCTCTGTGTACCTCCGTGTATCTGTATATCTCTGAATATCGCAGAGCATCTGAATATCTCTGAATATATCTGTGTATCTGAATATCTCTGAAAATCTCTGAGTATCTTTAAATCTCTGAATATCTCCGTGTACCTGAATATCTCCATATATCTGAATATCTGTGTTTCTGAATATCTCTGTGTTTCTGAATATCGCTGAATATCTCAGTGTATCCAAATACCCTCGTGTATCTGAATATAACTGACGATGTCAGTGTTTCTGAATATCTCTGAATATTTGTACATCTGATTATATCTGAATGTCTCCGAGTATCTGAATTTCATTGAATATTTGAATATCTCTGAATATCTCTGAGTATCTTAATATCTCTGATTATCTCGGTGTACCTGAATATATCTGTGCATCTGAATACCTCTGAATATCTCCATGTATCTGAATATCCACGTATATCTGAATATCTCTGTATATCTGAATAGCTCTGAATATCTCTGTTTATCTGAATATTTCTGAATATATCCATATGTCTGAATATCTCCGAATATCTCTGTGTTTCTGAATATTTCTGAATATCTCAGTGTATCCGAGACTACTAAAGGCCCAGGCTCGTGGGCCTACCCGCACTCGGAGCGGACCTAGGAGAGACCTACGTGAGTCTTTTTCCCCAGCAGGGAAGGAGCTTCGCGGCTTTTTCAAAGGCAGGGGGCGGGGCCGATTCATTGGTACCCCTATGTCGGTGGAGCGGTTGCTAAACCCGAGACACTACACTAGTAGTGACTCCCACCCTCCCACCTCCTCTAACCTTTTGGGGGGTAGAGGAAATTTAAAGGGTAGGTTCGTTTTTATATTTTGTTTTCAGGGACTTCGCTCCTGGACCAAAAAAAAATAAGAAGCAAAAAGTAATCCAAAGTGGGACGTCACCAAGGAAGAGGTAAGTGATTGGCTGGTGAGTATTTTCCTGCTGAATTTGTCTAAGGTTAGGGTTTGTGGATTCTCGGGTCTCTGTTGTGTAGTGGGGGACTGCTGTTCAGCAAGGGCCCTTGAGTATACCTTTTAATTGAAGTGAAATTGGTGGGATTCATTTAATATGAATTAATTAGTTAAAGGGTAAGTCATGTCAGGACAGCCCAGCCCCGTGTTATGCTCTTCCTGCTCGATGTGGGAAATCAGGGACCCTTCCGGTGTCCCTGACGACCATGTGTGTGGGAAATGTATTCAGCTGCAGCTACTGACAAACCGCATTGCGGCACTGGAGCTGCGGATGGATTCATTATGGAGCATTCACGATGCTGAAAACGTCGTGGATAGCACGTTTAGTGAGATGGTCACACCGCAGGTAAAGGTACAGGCAGGAAGTAAGTGGGTGACCTCCAGGCAGAGTAAGAGGAGCAGGCAGGCAGTGCAGGGGTCCCCTGTGGCCGTCCCCCTCTCAAACAAATATACCGCTTTGGATATTGTTGAGGGGGATGACTTATCAGGGGAAATGTAAGGAATCTTACAACACCAGGTTATAGTCCAACAAATTTATTTTAAAATCACAAGCTTTCGGAGATTATCTCCTTCGTCAGATGATTGAATGAAAAGGTTCTCAAATCGCATGTCTTATACTATGTTGGGACAGCATCACACCAATCAAAAGGTGTCGTTGTTATTCAAACAGGCCAGTCATGGAGAACAGCACGTCCCAGTACACTGGATATACATTGTGTCTATTACACAGGCAGGCAGAAAGAAACTCAAAATGGCAGAGGGAGAGAGAGAGAGAATTTTAAAAAACATATAAATTTTTTCCCCCTTTTTGCTGGTGGGGTTACGTGTAGCGTGACATGAACCCAAGATCCCGGTTGAGGCCGTCCTCATGGGTGCGGAACTTGGCTATCAACTTCTGCTCGACGATTTTGCGTTGTCGTGTGTCTCGAAGGCCGCCTTGGAGAACGCTTACCCGAAGATCGGTGGCTGAATGTCCTTGACTGCTAAAGTGTTCCCCGACTGGGAGGGAACCCTCCTGTTTGGCGATTGTTGTGCGGTGTCCGTTCATCCGTTGTCGCAGCGTCTGCATGGTCTCGCCAATGTACCATGCTCCGGGGCATCCTTTCCTGCAATGTATGAGGTAAACAACGTTGGCCGACTCACAGGAGTATGAACCATGTACCTGGTGGGTGGTGTCCTCTCAGGGGAAGGCAGCAGCAGCCAACTTCCTGGCACCAGGGGTAGCTCTGCTGCACAGGCTGGGAGGAAAAAGAGTGGAAGAGCTATAGTGGTAGGGGATTCTATCGTAAGGGGAACAGACAGGCGTTTCTGTGGCCGTAAACGTGACTCCAGGATGGTTTGTTGCCTCCCTGGTGCCAGGGTCATGGATGTCACTGAGCGGCTTCAGGGCATTCTCAAGGGGGAGGGTGAGCAGGCAGAGGTCGTGGTCCACATTGGGACCAACGACATAGGTAGGAAGGGAGATGAGGTCCTGCATCAAGAATTTAGGGAGCTAGGTAGCAGATTAAAGAGCAGGACCTCAAAGGTTGTAATCTCTGGATTACTCCCAGTGCCACGGGCTAGTGAGTATAGAAATAGGAGGATAGAACAGATGAATGCGTGGCTAAAGAGTTGGTGCAGGAGGGAGGGTTTCAATTTCCTGGATCACTGGGCCTGCTTCTGGGGAAGGTGGGACTTGTACAAGTCGGACGGGTTGCACCTGAACCAGAGCGGGACAAATATCCTTGCGGGGAGGTTTGCTAGCACTGTTGGGGGGGGTTTAAACTAACTTGGCAGGGGGATGGGATACAGAGTGGAGCTACAATAGGGGGTGATGTGCAGCCAAATATAGAGAAAAAAACAAGTCAGCTTGGAAGACAGGGCAAATATGTAAGAGCAAGGATGGATGGCATCTATTTTAATGCAAGGAGTCTTGCAAATAAGGTGGATGAACTGAAGATGTTGATAAACACATGGGAGTATGATATTGTTGCTGTCACAGAGACATGGTTGAGGGAGGGGCAAGACTGGCAGCTCAATATTCCGGGGTACAGAATCTTCAGGTGAGACAGAGGGGGAGGTATAAGAGGAGGGGGGGTCGCAATATTAATTAAAGAATCAATTACTGCCATAAGGAGGAATGAAAAATTAGCAGGTTCCTCCAATGAGGCCATATGGGTGGAGCTTAAAAACAAAAAGGGGGCAAGCACTTTGATGGGAGTGTACTATCGACCCCCAAACAGTCAGGGGGAGATAGAGGAACAGATATGTAGGCAAATCTCAGAAAATTGTGCAAATAATAGGGTAATAATAGTGGGGGATTTCAACTTCCCCAATATTAACTGGGATACTCAGAGTGTAAAAGGCTTAGAGGGTACAAAATTCTTAACGTGCATCCAGGAGAGCTTTTTGAGCCAGCATGTAGAAAGTCCTACAAGAGAGGGGGCGGTACTGGACCTAATTCTAGGGAATGTGGCCGGCCAAGTGGAAGAAGTGCTAGTAGGTGAGCACTTTGGTGACAGTGACCATAATTCGGTGAGATTTAAGGTGGTCATGGAAAAGGACAGGGAGGGGCCGGAAATCAAGGTTCTAAATTGGGGGAAGGCCGATTTTAATAGGATAAGGCAGGATCTGGCCAAAATGGACTGGGATCAGCTGCTTGTAGGAAAATCCGCATCGGAGCAATGGGAGTCTTTCAGAAGGGAGATTGAGACCATACAATGGCAACATGTTCCCGTAAAGGTCAAGGGTGGTTCCAAGAACTCCAGGGAACCTTGGATGTCAGGGGATATACGAGAATGGATTAGGAAAAAAAGGAGGGCTTTTGGCAGATACAAAAGGCTAAAGACGGAGGAAGCCCTAGAGGAGTACAAAAAGTGCAGGGGGATACTTAAAAAAGAAATTAGGAGATCAAGGAGGGGCCATGAAAAAACACTGGCGAGCAAAATAAAGGAAAATCCTAAGATGTTTTATAAGTATATTAAGGGTAAGAGGATGACTAGGGAAAAAATAGGGCCCATTAGGGACAAAAATGGCAATCTGTGTGTGGAGCCGGCAGATGTAGGAGGGGTTCTAAATGAATTTTTTGCATCTGTTTTCACTATGGAGAAGGACGATGTAGACATAGAAATACGGCAGGGGGACTGTGATATACTCGAACATATTAACATCGAGCGGGAGGAGGTATTGGCGGTTTTAGCAGGCCTAAAAATGGATAAATCCCCAGGCCCGGACGAAATGTATCCCAGGCTACTGTGTGAGGCAAAGGAGGAGATTGCGGGGGCTCTGACACATATATTCAGAACCTCTCTGGCCACAGGGGATGTGCCAGAGGACTGGAGAACCGCTAATGTAGTACCATTATTCAAGAAGGGGAGTAGGGAAAAACCGGGGAACTACAGGCCAGTGAACCTAATATCAGTGGTAGGAAAATTATTGGAAAAAATTCTGAAGGACAAAATTAGTCTCCACTTGGAGAAGCAAGGATTAATCAGGGATAGTCAACATGGCTTTGTCAAGGGAAGATCATGTCTGACTAATTTGATTGAATTTTTTGAGGGGGTGACGAGGCGCGTGGATGAGGGTAACGCAGTGGATGTGGTATACATGGATTTCAGTAAGGCCTTCGATAAAGTCCCCCACAGGAGACTGGTCAAGAAGGTACGAGCCCATGGAATCCAGGGTGCCTTGGCACTTTGGATACAAAACTGGCTTAGTGGCAGAAGGCAGAGGGTGATGGTCGAAGGCTGTTTTTGTGACTGGAAGCCTGTGGCCAGTGGGGTACCACAGGGATCTGTGCTGGGGCCCTTGCTGTTTGTGGTCTACATTAACGACTTGGATATGAATGTAAAAGGTATGATCAGTAAGTTCGCTGATGATACAAAAATTGGTAGGGTGGTAAATAGCGAGGAGGATAGCCTCAGTCTGCAGGACGATATAGATGGGTTGGTCAGATGGGCGGAACAGTGGCAAATGGAATTTAACCCGGAAAAGTGCGAGGTGATGCACTTTGGAGGGACTAACAAGGCAAGGGAATACACAATGAATGGGAGGACCCTAGGCAAGACAGAGGGTCAGAGGGATCTTGGTGTGCAAGTTCACAGATCCCTGAAGGCGGCGGAACAGGTCGATAAGGTGGTAAAGAAGGCATATGGGATACTTGCCTTTATTAGCCGAGGCATAGAATATAAGAGCAAGGAGGTTATGATGGAGCTGTATAAAACACTGGTTAGGCCGCAGCTGGAGTACTGTGTGCAGTTCTGGTCGCCACACTACAGGAAGGATGTGATCGCTTTGGAGAGGGTGCAGAGGAGATTCACCAGGATGTTACCAGGGCTGGAGCGCTTCAGCTATGAAGAGAGACTGGGAAGATTGGGTTTGTTTTCCTTGGAGCAGAGGAGGCTGAGGGGGGACATGATTGAGGTGTACAAAATTATGAGGGGCACAGATAGGATGGATACTCAGGAGCTTTTTCCCTTCGTTGAGGGTTCTATAACAAGGGGGCATAGATTCAAGGTAAAAGGCGGGAGGTTTAGAGGGGATTTGAGAAAGAACTTTTTCACCCAGAGGGTGGTTGGAGTCTGGAACTCACTGCCTGAAAGGGTTGTGGAGGCAGGAACCCTCACAACATTCAAGAAGCATTTGGATGAGCACTTGAAATGCCATAGCATACAAGGCTACGGACCAAATGCTGGAATATGGGATTAGATTAGACTGGGCTTGATGGCCGGCGCGAAAACGATGGGCCGAAGGGCCTCTATCCGTGCTGTATAACTCTAACTCTGAATATCTCTTTGTTTCTGCACATCTCTGAATATTTCCGTGCATCTCAATATCTCCGTATATCTGAATATCTGTGAATATCTCTGTGTTTCTGAATATCTCTGAATATTTCCGTGTTTCTGAATATCTCTGTGCATCTTTATATCTCGGAATATCTCTGTGCATCAAATTCCTGGGCCATTGGAACCGGTTCTGGGGGAGGTGGGACCAGTACAAATTGGACGGTCTGCATCTGGGCAGGACTGGAACCAATGTCCTAGGGGGAGTGTTTGCCAGTGCTGTTGGGGAGGGTTTAAACTAATGTGGCAGGGGGATGGGAACCGATGCAGGAAGTCAGTGGGAAATAAAGTGGTGACAGAAACAAAAGGCAGTAAGGGAGAGTGCACAGAACATGACCGGACAGATGGTCTGAGAAAGCAGGGCAAAGACCAAGGGAAGTCTAGATTAAACTGCATTTATTTCAATGCAAGAAGTCTGATGGGCAAGGCAGATGAACTCAGGGCATGGATGGGTACATGGGACTGGGATGTTATAGCTATTACTGAAACATGGATAAGGGAGGGGCAGGACTGGCAGCTCAATGTTCCAGGGTACAGATGCTATAGGAAAGATAGAGCAGGAGGTAAGAGAGGAGGGGGAGTTGCGTTCTTGATTAGGGAGAACATCACGGCAGTAGTGAGAGGGGATATATCCGAGGGTTCGCCCACTGAGTCTATATGGGTCGAACTGAAAAATAAGAAGGGAGAGATCACTTTGATCGGATTGTACTACAGACCCCCAAATAGTCAACGGGAAATTGAGGAGCAAATATGTAAGGAGATTACAGACAGCTGCAAGAAAAATAGGGTGGTAATAGTAGGGGACTTTAACTTTCCCAACATTGACTGGGACAGCCATAGCATTAGGGGCTTGGATGGAGAGAAATTTGTTGAGTGTATTCAGGAGGAATTTCTCATTCAGTATGTGGATGGCCCGACTAGAGAGGGGGCAAAACTTGACCTCCTCTTGGGAAATAAGGAAGGGCAGGTGACAGAAGTGTTAGTGAGGGATCACTTTGGGACCAGTGATCATAATTCCATTAGTTTCAAGATAGCTATGGAGAAGGATAGGTCTGGCCCAAAAGTTAAAATTCTAAATTGGGGAAAGGCCAATTTTGATGGTATTAGACAGGAACTTTCAGAAGTTGATTGGGAGAGTCTGTTGGCAGGCAAAGGGACGTCTGGTAAGTGGGAGGCTTTCAAAAGTGTGTTAACCAGGGTTCACGGTAAGCACATTCCTTATAAAGTGAAGGGCAAGGCTGGTAGAAGTAGGGAACCTTGGATGACTCGGGAGATTGAGGCACTAGTCAAAAATAAGAAGGAGGCATATGACATGCATAGGCAGCTGGGATCAAGTGGATCCCTTGAAGAGTATAGAGATTGCCGGAGTAGAGTTAAGAGAGAAAGCAGGAGGGCAAAAAGGGGATATGAGATTGCTTTGGCAGATCAGGCAAAGGTGAATCCAAAGAGCTTCTACAAATACATAAAGGGCAAAAGGGTAACTAGGGAGAGAGTAGGGCCTCTTAAGGATCAACAAGGTCATCTATGTGCGGAACCACAAGAGATGGGTGAGATCCTGAATGAATATTTCACATCGGTATTTACGGTTGAGAAAGGCATGGATGTTAGGGAACTTGGGGAAATAAATAGTGATGTCTTGAGGAGTGTACATATTACAGAGAGGGAGGTGCTGGAAGTCTTAACGCGCATCAAGGTAGATAAATCTCCGGGACCTGATGAAATGTATCCCAGGACGTTATGGGAGGTTAGGGAGGAAATTGCGGGTCCCCTAGCAGAGATATTTGAATCATCCACCGCTACAGGTGAGGTGCCTGAAGATTGGAGGGTAGCAAATGTTGTGCCTTTGTTTAAGAAGGGCGGCAGGGAAAAGCCTGGGAACTACAGACCAGTGAGCCTGACATCTGTAGTGGGTAAGTTGTTAGAGGGTATTCTGAGGGACAGGATCTACAGGCATTTGGAGAGGCAGGGACTAATTAGGAACAGTCAGCATGGTTTTGTGAGAGGAAAATCATGTCTCACGAATTTGATTGAGTTTTTTGAAGGGGTAACCAAGAAGATAGATGAGGGCTGTGCAGTAGACGTGGTCTACATGGACTTCAGCAAAGCATTTGACAAGGTACCGCAAGGTAGGTTGTTACATAAGGTTAAATCTCATGGGATCCAAGGTGAGGTAGCCAATTGGATACAAAATTGGCTTGACGACAGAAGACAGAGGGTGGTTGTAGAGGGTTGTTTTTCAAACTGGATGCCTGTGTCCAGCGGTGTGCCTCAGGGATCGGTGCTGGGTCCGCTGTTATTTGTTATTTATATTAATGATTTGGATGAGAATTTAGGAGGCATGGTTAGTAAGTTTGCAGATGACACCAAGATTGGTGGCATTGTGGACAGTGAAGAAGGTTATCTAGGATTGCAACGGGATCTTGATCAATTGGGCCAGTGGGCCGATGAATGGCAGATGGAGTTTAATTTAGATAAATGTGAGGTGATGCATTTTGGTAGATCGAATCGGGCCAGGACCTACTCCGTTAATGGTAGGGCGTTGGGGAGAGTTATAGAACAAAGAGATCTGGGAGTACAGATTCATAGCTCCTTGAAAGTGGAGTCACAGGTGGATAGGGTGGTGAAGAAGGCATTCAGCATGCTTGGTTTCATTGGTCAGAACATTGAATGCAGGAGTTGGGATGTCTTGTTGAAGTTGTACAGGGCATTGGTGAGGCCACACTTGGAGTACTGTGTACAGTTCTGGTCACCCTATTATAGAAAGGATATTATTAAACTAGAAAGAGTGCAGAAAAGATTTACGAGGATGCTACCGGGACTTGATGGTTTGACTTACAGGGAGAGGTTAGACAGACTGGGACTTTTTTCCCTGGAGAGTAGGAGGTTAAGGGGAGATCTTATAGAAGTCTATAAAATAATGAGGGGCATCGATAAGGTCGATAGTCAAAATCTTTTCCCAAAGGTAGGGGAGTCTATAACGAGGGGGCACAGATTTAAGGTGAGAGGGGAGAGATACAAAAGGGTCCAGAGGGGCAATTTTTTCACTCAAAGGGTGGTGAGTGTCTGGAACGAGCTGCCAGAGGCAGTAGTAGAGGCGGGTACAATTTTGTCTTTTAAAAAGCATTTGGACAGTTACATGGGTAAGATGGGTATCGAGGGATATGGGCCAAGTGCAGGCAATTGGGACTAGCTTAGTGGTATAAACTGGGCGACATGGACATGTTGGGCCGAAGGGCCTGTTTCCATGTTGTAACTTCTATGATTCTATGATTCTATCTGCATATCTCTGAATATCTAAAAAGGACCTCAAAGGTAGTGATCGCAGGATTACTGCCAGTGCCACGTGCTAGTGAGTACAGGAACAGGAGAATAGACAGGATGAATGCGTGGCTGCAGGGATGGTGTAGGAGGGAGGGATTTAGATTCCTGGGACATTGGGATCGGTTCTGGGGAAGGTGGGACCTGTACAAGCGAGACGGGTTAGACCCGAGCAGGACCGGGACCAATGTCCTCGCGGGGGTGTTTGCTAGTGCTGTTGTGGAGGGTTTAAACTAGAGTGGCAGGGGGATGGGAACCTGAGCGGGGAGTCAGAAGGGAGTAAAGTTGAGAGCAGCAAGAGAGGGGAAGACCCAGGGGAAATCTACAATACAAATAGTACAAACAGTTGTTCAAGAACAAGTGAAAGGGAAAAGCGTAGAGCAGCAGAAAGAAAGTGTACTTTAGACACTACAGATAAAGTGAAAACTCGAAGGTGTAGGCGATTAACCCAGCATCAAAGCTGAAGGTCAGGCTAGGGTGTGTGGCCCAACTAAGAGTTCGATATACAAATGCACCGAGTATAAGGAATAAATTAAATGAACTACAGGTTCAAATTCAAATTGGAGGGTATGACATGACATGGCTGCAGGATGGTCAGGATTGGGAACTAAATATACCAGGTTATCAGGTCTACAGGAGAGATAGGGAGAATGGAAGAGGGGGAGGAGTAGTCTTAATGATTAGAGATGAAATCACGTCAATGATAAAGGAGGATATAACGAGAGGTAAGCAGCCAACAGAGGCCTTATGGGTTGAATTGAGAAATAGGAAAGGATCTAAGACTATAGTGGGAGTTGTGTATAGGAGCCCTGGCTGCAGCTCTGAAGTGCTGGATTGTATAAATGCAGAGATTAGACAAGCGTGTAAGAAAGGCATAGTGGTCTTAATGGGGGACTTTAACCTTCACATAGATTGGGGAAAGCAGACTAGCAACTGTCAGAAAGGTAGTGAATTTCTTGAGTGTGTCCGGGATAGTTTTCTGCAGCAGTATGTCCTAGAGGCAACAAGGGGGCAAGCCATACTAGATTTAGTAATGAGTAATGAACCACATTTAATTAACGGCTTAACTGTACGCGAACATCTATCCAATAGTGATCATAACATGATCGAGTGCAAGGTAGTGTTTGAAAGGGGAAAAAGTGAGTCAGCTGCTAAGATTCTAGACTTGGGTAAGGCCGACTTCAATGGGATGAGACAGAGACTGTCCACAGTAAACTGGGCCAATCTGTTAATGGGTAAAATGACTGATGATCAGTGGGAAATGTTTAAAGAAACATTTAACGTGATACAGAATCGGTTTATACCCCTGAGGGGCAAGAACTCTATTTGCCAAAAAAAACAACCATGGACAACTATTAAGGGACAGTATAAGACATAAGGAAAGGGCATACAAAAAGGCAAAAAATGGCACAGATCCTGGCGAATGGGAAAGATACAAAGATCAACAAAGGGTCACAAAATAGATAGTAAGAGCTACAAAAAGAGAGTATGAAAAGAAACTTGCAAGGGATATCAAAACCAATACGAAGAACTTTTATAGTTACATTAGGAAAAAGAGGGTGGTCAGGAGCAGTGTTGGCCCCTTAAAAACTGAAAGTGGGGATAGTGTCATTGACAATGGGGAAATGGCGGACATGTTGAACGATTACTTTGCGTCAGTATTTACAGTAGAAAAAGAGGATAGCATGCCAGAAATCCCAAGAAAACTAATATTGAATCGGGAACAGGGACTCCATAAAATTAATATAAGTAAAGTAATAGTACTAAAAAGTGACAAATCCCCAGGACCAGATGGTTTCCATCCCAGGGTTTTAAAGGAAGTCGGTGAGCACATTGCGGATGCCCTAACTATAATCTTTCAAAGTTCTCTAGATTCAGGAACTGTCCCTCTAGATTGGAAAATTGCACATGTCACTCCGCTTTTTAAGAAAGGAGAGAGAAGGAAACCAGGGAATTATAGACCAGTTAGCCTAACATCTGTAGTGGGGAAAATGCTGGAATCTATAATTAAGGATAGGATGACTGAACACCTCATCATTTTTAGTTAATCAGAGAGAGCCATCATGGATTTGTGAAAGGTAGGTCGTGCCTGACAAACCTGATTGAATTTTTTGAAGAGGTGACTAAAGTAGTGGACATGGGAATGTCAATGGATGGTATTGATATGAACTTCCAGAAGGCATTTGATAAGGTCCCACATAAGAGACTGTTAGCTAAGATAGAAGCCCATGGAATCGAGAGAAAAGTACGGACTTGGTTAGGAAGTTGGCTGAGTGAAAGGCGACAGAGAGTAGGGATAATGGGTGGGTACTCACATTGGCAGGATGTGACCAGTGGAGTCCCGCAGGGATCTGTCTTGGGGCCTCAATTATTCACAATATTTATTAACAACTTAGATGAAGGCATAGAAAGTCTCATATCTAAGTTTGCCGATGACACAAAGATTGTTGGTATTGTAAGCAGTGTAGATGAAAACATAAAATTACAAAGTGATATTGTTAGATTAGGTGAATATCTCTGAGTGTTTCTGAATATCTCTGTGTATCTGAATATCCCTGTGCATCTGAATATCTCTGCGTGTTTCTGAATATCCCTGTGCATCTGAATATCTCTGCGTGTTTCTGAATATCTCTGTGTATCTGAATATCTCTGTGTATCTGAATATCTCTGTGTATCTGAACATCTCTGTGTTTCTGAATTTCACTGGGAATCTGAATATCTCTGTTTATGTGAATATCGCAATGTTTCTGAATATCTCTGTGTGTCTGAATATCTCCATTTATCTGGATTTCTCTGTGGTTCTGAATATCTCTGTGTTTCTGAATATTTCTGTGTTTCTGAATATCTCTGTGTAACTGAATATCGCTGTGTATCTGAATATCTCTGTGGTTATCTGAATATCCCTGTTTATCTGAATATCTCTGTGTTTCTGAATATCTCTGTTTAGCCCAATACTTCTGTGTTGCTGAATATCACTGTGTTTCTAAATATGTCTGTGTAAGTGAATATCTCTGTGTATCTGAATATCTCCCTGTTTCCGAATATCTCTGTGTTCCTGAATATCTGTTTATATGAATAACTCCCTGTATCTGAATATCTCTGCGTGTTTCTGAATATCTTTGTGTATCTGAATATCTTTGTGTATCTGAATATCTCTATGTATTTGAATATCTCTGTGCTTCTGAGTATCTCTGTTTATCTGAATAGCTCTGTGTTCCTGACTATCTCTGCGTATCTGAATATCTCTCTGCGTCTGAATATCTCTGTGTGTTTCTGAGCATCGCTGTGTTTCTGAATATCTCTGTGCATCTGAATATCTGTGTATCTGAATATCTCTGTGTGTATCTGAGTATCTCTGTGTGTATCTGAGCATCTCTGTATTTCTGAATATGTCTGTGTATTTAAATATCTCTGTTTCCGAATATCTCTGTGTATCTGAAAATCTCTGTGTATCTGAATATCTCTGTGTATCTGAATATCTCTGTGTATCTGAATATCTCTGTGTATCTGAATATCTCTGTGTATCTGAATATCTCTGTGTATCTGAATATCTCTGTGTATCTGAATATCTCTGTGTATCTGAATACCCTTGTGTGTATCTGAATATCTCTGTTTTTCTACATATCTCTGTGTTTCTTATGTCGGGGGTGGGTGTTTGGGGGTCGGGGGTCCGTGTTTGGGGGTCGGGGGTCCGTGTTTGGGGGTCGGGGGTCCGTGTTTGGGGGTTGGGGGTGGGTGTTTTGGGGGTCGGTGGCTGGGTGTTTGGGGGTCGGGTGTTCGGTGTTTGGGGGTCGGGGGTGGGTGTTTGGGGGTCGGGGGTGGGTGTTTGGGGGTCGGGGGTGGGTGTTTGGGGGTTGGGGGTGGGTGTTTGGGGGTTGGGGGTGGGTGTTTGGGGGTTGGGGTGGGTGTTTGGGGTTTGGGGGTTGGGGGTGGGTGTTTGGGGGACGGGGGTGGGTGTTTGGAGGTCGGGGGTGGGTGTTTGGAGGTCGGGGGTGGGTGTTTGGAGGTCGGGGGTGGGTGTTTGGAGGTCGGGGGTGGGTGTTTGGAGGTCGGGGGTGGGTGTTTGGAGGTCGGGGGTGGGTGTTTGGAGGTCGGGGGTGGGTGTTTGGAGGTCGGGGGTGGGTGTTTGTGGGTCGGGGCGGTGTTTGGGGGTCGGGGGTCGGTGTTTGGGGGTCGGTGTTTCGGGGTCGGGGGTTGAAGCTCGGTGTTTGGGAGTTGGGGGTGGGTGTTTAGGGGTCGGGGGCGGGTTTGGAGGTCGGGGGTTGGTGTTTGGAGGTCGGGGGTTGGTGTTTGGAGGTCGGGGGTTGGTGTTTGGAGGTCGGGGTCGGTTTTTGGGGGTCGAGGGTCGCTGTTTGGGGGTCGGGGTCGGTTTTTGGGGGTTAGGGGTTGGTGTTTGGGGGTCGGAGGTCGCTGTTTGGGGGTCGGGGGTTGGTGTTTGAGGGTCAGGGGTTGGTGTTTGGGGGTCGGGGGTTGGTGTTTGGGGGTCGGGGGTTGGTGTTTGGGGGTCGGGGGTTGGTGTTTGGGGGTCGGGGGTTGGTGTTTGGGGGTCGGGGGTTGGTGTTTGGGGGTCGGGGGTGGGTGTTTGGGGGTCGGGGGTTGGTGTTTGGGGGTCGGGGGTTGGTGTTTGGGGGTCGGGGGTTGGTGTTTGGGGGTCGGGGGTTGGTGTTTGGGGGTCGGGGGTTGGTGTTTGAGGGTTGGGGGTCCGTGTTTGGGGGTTGGCTTTGCTGTTTGGGGGTCCGGGTCAGTGTGTAAACAACCAGGTCCTGTAGATCAAGATCCTTTCAATCCCCTCTCTGGCTGAATTAGCCAATGGTGGGGACACTACATTTACCTTCCATGTTACCAGGGAGGTGAGAAATGTTCCGTATTTGCTCCCGACTTAAATCCAGCGATCCCTCCTGGACAGAGAGCCCATTCAGATAAGCATATTTCAGAATTTCAGCTGCGTTTTCCACATGAGCAAACAGCCATCAGCAAATACAACACTGCACAGGACAGACCAGGGCCTGGAGCTGGCACCAAGTATACATCGATTGATTCCACGGCAAATTAATAACTGAGCCATTGTTCTCCCCCATTTGTGCCGTGGATCTGTGTTCGGGACATAATCACTGCGGAAACAATGGCATTTGAATGTGTTGAAAACCATCAGTAACTTCTGTACTGTGCTCTCAATAGGCAGATTCTGAGGTCAATTGGAGGCTAATTATTGAGGGAAGTTTCTGTACATTACCAGAAAATCCCAGGCTCCTGCCCCTGGGAAGAGACAAGGAAATGAAGGTCAGAAAAAGCAGAAGGAAATAACTGGGCGCTAAATTGGGCCGTGCAGCGCCCGTTGTTTTGGTGCCGGACGCCATCTTGGTGTAGGAGTTAGCACATGCTCAAATACCGAACGCTGGCAGTGTGTAAAGCAGGGAGAAAATGCGTGCAATCAGTGGGCAACGCTGATTTAAAGAGATAGACACCATTTTGGACCTTAACGCTCAACTCAACGCACAGTCTTATCCCCGACCATCTCAACGTGTCTTACAGTGCCTGAAGGACCCCCCACCAATGCTATTTAAAGGGACCATGCAGATGTTGCAGGTTGGTTGCTGGATTATTGCTTCTGGCTGCTGGAGGAGTAGGAAGTGTTTTTTGAAGCTCTCTATTCCTACTGAGAGTTCCTGGGCTACATTTGAGAGTGATTTGGCAGGTACTGCGTTACGGGTCAGAAAGTTACAACCCTGGTTGAACAACATTCCTGCCAACCATGGGCGGTCTGCTAGGCCTCCTGTTGAGCACTGAGCACGACTGGGAGCATGCAGAGAGGCCACGCCCAGCAGGTCAAGGAGGAGAGGGAGGATGAGGAGGCACAGGGCACTGAGCAGGAGGCCCTACCCGATGAGGGCCTTCCAGGATCAATTCTCTTACCTCAACATGACCGAGGAGGATTGCATCCGACGCCTGAGGTTCACCAAGGAAGCCGTGACCGAGATCTGTCAACTGGTGCGGCCACAACTGCAGCCTCAGAGCAGGGCGAGGACAGCATTGCCTGTGGCGGTGAAGGTCACTGTGGTGCTGAATTTCTACGGCTCAGGATCATTTCAGGCCTCTGCTGGCGACATGTGCAACATCTGGCAGTGTGCAGTGCACTGCTGCATAAGGGAGGTCACAGACGCACTGAAACACGAGGAACAGGTTCATCACCTTCCCTCTCGACAGAGTTTCTATAGTTATATAAAAAGAAAAAGGGTGGCTAAGGCAAACGTAGGTCCCTTAGAGGATGAGACCGGGAAATTAATGGTGGGAAACATGAAGATGGCAAAAATGCTGAACAAATATTTTGTTTCAGTCTTTACGGTAGAGGACACTAAGAATATCCCAACACTGGACAAACAGGGGGCTCTAGGGGGGGGAGGAGCTATATATGATTAAAATCACTAAGGAATTAGTATTCAGTAAATTAATGGGACTCAAGGCGGATAAATCCCCTGGACCTGATGGCTTACATCCCAGGGTCTTGAGGGAAGTGGCAGTAGGGATTGTGGATGTTTTGGTAATAATTTTCCAAAATTCTCTGGACTCGGCAAAGGTCCCGGCAGATTGGAAAACTGCTAATGGAACACCCTTATTTAAAAAGGGTATTAGGCAGAAGGCTGGAAATTATAGACCAGTTAGACTAACATCTGTGGTGGGTAAAATTTTGGAGTCTGTTATTAAGGAGACAGTAGTGGAACATTTGGATAAACATAATTTAATAGGACAAAGTCAGCATGGCTTTACGAAGGGGAAGTCATGTCTGACAAATTTGCTTGAGTTCTTTGAGGACATAACGTACAGGGTGGATAAAGGGGAACCAGTGGACGTAGTGTATTTAGACTTCCAGAAGGCATTCGACAAGGTGCCACATAAAAGATTATTGCTCAAGATAAAGAATCACTGGATTGGGGGTAATATTCTGACATGGGTGGAGGATTGGTTATCCAACAGGAAGCAGAGAGTTGGGATAAATGGTTCATTCTCGGACCGGCCAGTGGTGTTCCGCAGGGGTCGGTGCTGGGTCCCCAACTCTTTACAATCTATATTAACGATTTGGAGGAGGGGACCAAGTGTAACATATCAAAATTTGCAGATGATACAAAGATGGGAGGGAAAGTGGAGAGTGAGGAGGACATAAAAAACCTAAAAGGGGATATGGAAATGCTGGGTGAGTGGGCGGAGATTTGGCAGATGCAATACAATATTGGAAAATGTGAGGTTATGCACTTTGGCAGGAAAAATCAGAGAGCAAGTTATTATCTTAATGGCGAGAAACTGGAAAGTACTGCAGTACAAAGGGATCTGGGGGTCCGAGTGCAAGAAAATCAAAAGGTTAGTTTGCAGGTGCAGCAGGTGATCAAGAAGGCCAACGGAATGTTGGCTTTTATTGCTAGGGGGATAGAATATAAAAACAGGGAGGTATTGCTGCAGTTATATAAGGTATTGGTGAGACCGCACCTGGAATACTGCATACAGTTTTGGTCTCCATATTTAAGAAAGGACATACTTGCTCTCGAGGCAGTACAAAGAAGGTTCACTCGGTTAATCCCGGGGATGAGGGGGCGGACATATGAGGAGAGGTTGAGTGGATTGGGACTCTACTCATTGGAGTTCAGAAGAATGAGAAGCGATCTTATTGAAACATATAAGGTTGTGAAGGGGCTTGATTGGGTGGATGCGGTAAGGATGTTCCCAAGGATGGGTGAAACTAGAACTAGGGGGCATAATCTTAGAATAAGGGGCTGCTCTTTCAAAACTGAGATGAGGAGAAACTTCTTCACTCAGAGGGTAGTAGGTCTGTGGAATTTGCTGCCCCAGGAAGCTGTGGAAGCTATATCATTAAATAAATTTAAAACAGAAATCGACAGTTTCCTAGAAGCAAAGGGAATTCGGGGTTATGGGGAGCGAGCAGGAAATTGGACATGAATTTAGATTTGAGGTTAGGATCAGATCAGCCATGATCTTATTGAATGGCGGAGCAGGCTCGAGGGGCCGATTGGCCTACTCCTGCTCCTATTTCTTATGTTCTTATAAGCAGAACGAGCGAGCACGGGGGTTCGCCCACATTGCTGGCTTCCCCATGGTGCAGGGTGCCATTGACTGTACACATATTACCCTGTGTGCCCCACACATCAACTCAGCCGTCTTCATCAACCGAAAGGGCTTCCACTCCCTCAACATGCAGCTGGTGTGCGACCACACGCATCGAATCATGGAGGTCGATGCCCACTACCCTGGGAGCAGTCACGAGGCCTTCGTCATGCGGCAGTCCAATGTCCCAGCTATCTTTCACCCGACTTGGCAAGTCAAAGGCTGGCAACTGGGCGACAAGGGCTCACGCCGTGGCTCATGACACCGGTCAGGAATCCACACACACGTGAACAGCAGGCGTAGAATGTTCACCATTGCTTATCCACGTCATATCTTTTAATCTAATTTCCCAATCTATCTTCGCCAACTCGTCCCCCATACCAATGTAATTGACTTTGTTTAAGTTTAAGACTCCAATTTCGGACTTAAGTACGTCACTCTCGAACTCAATGTGAAATTCTATCATATTATGATCGCTCTTCCCCAGGGGATCTCTTACTGTGAGATTACTAATTAACCCTATCTCATTACACAATACAAGCTCTAAAATAGCCTGTTCCCTGGTTGGTTCCATGACATATTGCTCTAGGAAACTGTCTTGAATGCATTCCATGAACTCGTTCTCCAAACTACCTTTGCCAATTTGATTTGTCCAGTCTCTATGCAGATTAAAGTCCCCCATGATTACTGCATCACCTTTGTTACAAGCTCCTATTATTTCATGATTAATACTCTGGCCAATGGTAGAGCTACTATTTGGGGCCTATAAACTGCTCCCACCAGTGTTTTCTGCCCCTTGTTATTTCTTCTTTCCACCCAGACTGATTCTCCTTCCTGATCTTCTGAGCCAAGATCCTTTCTCACTACTCTCCTTATCTCATCCTTTATTATTTGGGCTACCCTCCCTCCTGTTCCACTCTGCCTGTCTTTTGAAGACGTCATGTACCCTGGAATATCTGGTTCCCAACCTTGGTCATTTTGTAACCATATCTCTGTAATGGCGATTAGATCAAACCCATTTATCACTATTTGTGTAATTATCTTGTTCTGAATGCTCCGTGCATTCAGATAAAGAGCCTTTAATTTTAACTTTTCACCATTTTTCTGCTTTGACCTTATTTACTGATACACTATTGCCGATAAACTCTCTGTCCCCTCCTGCCACACTCTGCCTATCGTTACCCAAATCACTACACTGCTCTGTTACCTTGACTTTTCTCATTAGATTTCTGAAGTTCCCCTCACCTAAACCCCTCCCCACCTGCTTTTTAAAGCCCTGTCTACAATCCGAATTATTCAATTCACCAGGACACTGCTCCCAGCTCGGTTTAAGTGGAGTCTGTCCCAATGGAACAGCTCCCTCTTTCCCCAGTACTGGTGCCAGTGCCCCATGAATTGAAAGCCCTGTCTCCCACACCACTCTTTGAGCCACACATTTAACTCTCTGATCTGTTTGACCCAATGCCAATTTACATGTGGATCAGGTAGTAATCCAGAGATTATTACCTTTGAGGTTCTGTTTATTAATTTGGACCCGAGCTCCTCAAACTCCCTCATCAGAACCCCATTCCTAGTTCATTGGTTCCTACGTGGACCACAACAACTGGATCCTCCCCCTCGTGCTCCAAGTTCTTTTCCAGCCGTGAGGAGATGTCCTTAACCCTGGCACCGGGCAGGCAACACAGTCTTCGGGACTCTTCGCCGCGGCTGCAGAGAGCAGTGTCTATCCCCCTGTCTATATCATCCCCGACCACTACCACATTCCTTTTTACTCCCCCCACTGGAATGGCCTCCTGTACCACGGTGCCGTGATCAGTTAGTCCATCCTCCCTGCAGTCTTTGTTCTCATCCACACAGACAGCAAGTACCTCGTACCTGTTGGACAAGGTCAAAGACTGAGGCTCTTCCATCACTGCATCCTGGGTCCCCATACCTGCCTGACTCTCAGTCACATCCTCCTGTCCCTGACCACTGACCAAATCTAAACTACTACCTAACCTAAGGGGTGTGACTGTCTCCTGGCTCAAATTGTCCAGGTAACTCTCCCCCTCCCTGATGCATCGTAATGTCTGCACCTCGGACTCCAGCTCAACAACTCTGAGCCGAAGTTCCTCCAGTTGCAGACACTTACTGCAGATGTGTTTCTCGGGATCTCGCTGCTCTCCACAAACTCCCACATGCTGCAGTTACAACACATCACCTGTCCTGACATCTCTCTCTAACTTCGTTTTATTTAATTAGTTTTTCAAAAGTTTCTATTCAATCAATTATTTATAGTTTTATTGACCTAGTTAATAATCTAGTTTAAGTTATTAATGTTAAGTTATTAAGATGGTCATTTACACACACAGATATTCACTTACACAGGTTGATATTCAGAAACACACAGTTATGTCCAGATACTCAGAGACGTATTCATTTACACACAGAGGTATTCAGATATACACAGAGGTATTCAGATATACACAGATATATTCAAGTACACACAAAGATTTGCAGATACACACAGATATAATCATTTACACACAGAGATATTTATTCATGCACAAAGATATTCAGAAACATACAGTGATATTCAGATACACACAGCACTGTGTCACGCTGGTGTGGTAATTGCATCACTCTGGGAATTACTTGTATCACTTGGTGTTTTCCTGTATCACTCAGGGGATAACTGTATCACTGGGGGTTTTAACTGCACACGTCAGTGGGGTAATTGTATCACTCAGGTGTGTGACTGTGTCATTCATGTGGGGGTAGCTGTATCAGTCGTTGGGGGGGGGGGTTTCTTTATCACTAGGGGGGTTGCTGTATCTCTCGGTGGTAACTGTATCAAGTAAGGGTAATTTTTACACTCGTGTGGTATTTGTATCACTCGTGGGGGATGTCTTTTTCAATCGGGGGCTAACTGTATCACTTGAGGGGTACCTGTATCACACGGGATTGTAACTGTATTACTCATGGGGTGACTGTACCTCTCAGGGGGTACCTATATCACCCGGTGGGATAACGGGGTGACTGAATCACTTCGAGGGGGGGGTAAATGTATCACTTGAGGTGCTCACTGTATCATTCGGGGTGTTCATGTATCACTTGGGGGGTAACTATATAAGTCAGGGGGTAAATCTATCACGGGGTGATAACTGTGTCAGTTGAGGGGGGTAACAGTGGGGTGTAACTGTGTCACTCAGCAGGTAACTATACCACGCTGGGTTAAATGTATCACTCGGTGGCTAATTGTATCACTCTAGGGTAACTGTATCACTCTAGGGTAACTGTATCACTCATGGGGGTAATTGTATCACTCATGGGGGTAATTGTATCATTCTAGGGTAATTGTATCACTCTCGGGTAACTGTATCACTCTAGGGTAACTGTATCACTCTAGGGTAACTGTATCACTCTAGGGTAACTGTATCACTCATGGGGGTAACTGTATCACTCATGGGGGTAACTGTATTATTCTATGATGTGGAGATGCCGGTGATGGACTGGGGTGGACAAATGTAAGGAATCTTACAACACCAGGTCATAGTCCAACAGTTTTATTTGAAAATCACAAGCTTTCGGAGCTTACCTCCTTCGTCAGGTGTGTGAAGGTTTCCATAAAAGAACCGCATATATAGTTACAGAACAATGCCTGGTGATTACAGATAATCTTTCCAACTGCCCGTTTTCACACCTCTGCATGGATGGTGTTCAGACAGGGGAACATTACACCCAAGACCACTGAATACACAAGCGGTCAGATTACAAAGACAGAGAGAGAGAGAGAGACAAAGAATGACGAGTTGTATTAAAAACAGATAACTTTTTGTCCCCCCTCGTGGGGTTACGTGTAGCGTGACATGAACCCAAGATCCCAGTTGAGGCCGTCCTCGTGGGTGCAGAACTTGGCTATCAATTTCTGCTCGACGATTTTGCGTTGTCATGTGTCTCGAAGGCTGCCTTGGAGTATGCTTACCCGAAGGTCGGTGGCTGAATGTCCTTGACTGCTGAAGTGTTCCCCGACTGGGAGGGAACCCTCCTGTTTGGCGATTGTTGCGCGGTGTCCGTTCATCCGTTGTCGCAGCGTCTGCATGGTCTCGCCAATGTACCATGCTCTGGGGCATCCTTTCCTGCAACGTATGAGGTAGACAACGTTGGCCGAGTCACAGGAGTATGAACCATGTACCTGGTGGGTGGCGTCCTCTTGTGTGATGGTGGTATCTGTGTCGATGATCTGGCATGTCTTGCAGAGGTTACCGTGGCAGAGTTGTGTGGTGTCATGGACGCTGTTCTCCTGAGAGCTGGGTAATTTGCTGTGAACGATGGTCTGTTTGAGGTTGGGTGGCTGTTTGAAGGCGAGTAGTGGAGGTGTGGGGATGGCCTTAGCGAGGTGTTCGTCGTCATCGATGACATGTTGAAGGCTGCGGAGAACATGGCGTAGTTTCTCCGCTCCGGGGAAGTACTGGACGACGAAGGGTATTCTGTTGGTTGTGTCCCGTGTTTGTCTTCTGAGGAGGTCTATGCAATTTTTTGCTGTGGCCCGTCGGAACTGTCGATCGACAAGTCGAGCGTCATATCCCGTTCTTACGAGGGTGTCTTTCAGCGTCTGTAGGTGTCCATCGCGTTCCTCCTCGTCTGAGCAGATCCTGTGTATTCGCAGGGCCTGTCCATAGGGGATGGCCTCTTTGACGTGGTTAGGGTGGAAGCTGGAAAAGTGGAGCATCGTGAGGTTGTCCGTGGGCTTGCGGTAGAGTGAGGTGCTGAGGTGCCCGTCTTTGATGGAGATTCGTGTGTCCAAGAAAGAAGCCGATTCTGAGGAGTAGTCCATGGTGAGCTTGATGGTGGGATGGAACTTGTTGATGTTATTGTGTAGTCTTTTCAGTGATTCTTCGCCGTGGGTCCATAGGAAGAAAATGTCGTCGATGTATCTGGTGTACAGCGTTGGTTGGAGGTCCTGTGCAGTGAAGAAGTCCTGCTCGAACTTGTGCATGAAAATGTTGGCGTATTGGGGTGTGAATTTGGTCCCCATGACTGTTCCGTGTGTTTGGGTAAAGAACTGGTTATCGAAGGTGAAGACATTGTGATCCAGGATGAAGCGGATGAGTTGTAGGATGGTGTCTGGAGATTGGCTGTTGTTGGTGTTGAGTATTGATGCTGTCGCAGCGATGCCGTCATCGTGGGGGATACCGGTGTAGAGTGCCGAGACGTCCATCGTGGTGAGAAGTGTTCCTGGTTCAACTGGTCCGTGGGTGCTGAGTTTTTGTAGGAAGTTTGTAGTGTCGCGACAGAAGCTGGGGGTTCCCTGTACGATGGGTTTCAGGATGCCCTCGACGTGTCCAGAGAGGTTCTCACACAGGTTTCCGTTGCCTGATACGATAGGACGTTCGGGTGTGTTGGCTTTGTGTATCTTTGGGAGGCAGTAGAAGTCTCCCACGCGGGGAGTACGTGGGATGAGAGCACGTAGGATGGTTTGAAGGAAATGCTGTCCTCGCCCTGCTCTGAGGCTGCAGTTGTGGCCATACCAGATGACAGATCTCGGTCACGGCTTCCTTGGTGAACCTCAGGCATCGGATGCAATCCTCCTCGCTCATGTTGAGGTAAGAGAATTGATCCTGGAAGGCCCTCATTGGGTAGGGCCTCCTGCTCAGTGCCCTGCGCCTCCTTGTCCTCCCTCTCCTCGCAGCTTGACCTGCTGGGCGTGACCTCTCTGTATGCTCCCAGTCGTGCTGAATGCCCAACGGGAGGCCTAGCAGACCGCCCATGGTTGGCAGGAATGTTGTTCAACCAGGGTTGTAACTTTCTGACCCGTAAGGCAGTACCTGCCAAATCACTCTCAAATGTAGCCCAGGAACTCTCAGTAGGAATCAGGAGCTTCAAAAAACACTTCCTACTCCTCCAGCAGCCAGAAGCAATAATCCAGGAACTAACCTGCAACACCTGCATGGTCCCTTTAAATAGCATTGGTGGGGGTTCCTTCAGGCACTGTAAGACACGTTGAGATGGTCGGGGATAAGACTGTGCGTTGAGTTGAGCGTTAAGTCCCAAAATGGTGTCTATCACTTTAAATCAGCGTTGCACACTGATTGCACACATTTTCTCACTAGTTTACACGCTGCCAGCGTTCGGTATTTGAGCATGTGCTAACTCCTATACCAAGATGGCGTCCGGCGCATGTCACATGGGAAACATGCATGCGCATCCAAGACGCCATGTTGGATATCGGAGAGGCCGTGTAATGCCGAAACAATGGGCGCAACATGGCCCAATTTAGCGCCCTATACCTCTTGGTGGTAACTGCATCACTCCGGGAGTAACTGGATAAATTGGGAGTTAACTGTATCACTCGGAGGTAACTGTATCAATCAGTGGGGTAACTGTATCACTTGGGGTCAACTGTATGACATGGCGGGGGGTAACTGTATCACTTGGGAATAACTGTAAGAATTGGGGTTAACTGAATCACTCAGGGGGTAATTTAATCACTCGGTGGTAACTGTTTCACTCGGGTATAATTAAATCACTCGGGGGGCTAACTATCACTCAGAGTTCAATGTATCACTCAGGGGGTAACTGTATCACTCGGGGTAACTGTATTACACAGTGGTAGCTGTACCACTGGGATATAAATGTATCACTCGTGGGGTAATTGTATCATTCGGGGTTACCTGTCTCACTCGGGGGTGTAACTGTATCAATCTGAGGGTAACTGTGTCACTCGAGGGGGGTAAATGTACCACTTGATGGGAGGGTGACTGTATCACTCGGGTCTAAATGTATCATTCGGGGGTATTTGTGTCACTGGGGAGTTGGTGTATCACTCGAAGTGAGTAACTGTATTAATCAGGTGGTTAATTGTATCACTCTTTAGGTAACTATATCACTCAGAGTATAAATGTGTCATTCAGTAGTAAATGTATTACTTGGGGTGTAGAATCATAGAAAGGTTACAGCACGGAAGGAGGCCATTCGGCCCATTGAGTCCGGGCCGGCTCTGTGTAAGAGCAATCCAGCTGGTCCAACTCCCCCGCCCTTTCCCCGTAGCCCTGCACATTTTTTTTCCTTTCAGTATTTATCCAGTTCCCTTTTGAAGGCCATGATTGAATCTGCCTCCACCACCCCCTCAGGCAGTGCATTCCAGATCCTAACCACTCGCTGTGTAAAGAAGTTTTTCCTCATCTCACCTTTGATTCTTTTGCCAATCACCTTAAATCTGTGTCCTCTGGTCCTTGAACCTTCCACCAATGGGAACAGTTTCTCTCTATCTACTCTGTCTGGACCCTTCATGATTTTGAATACCTCGATCAAATCTCCTCTCAACCGTCTCTGTTCCAAGGAGAACAACCCCAGCTTCTCCAGTCTATCCACGTAACTAAAGTCCCTCATCCCTGGAATCATTCTAGTAAATCTTTTCTGCACCCTCTGTAAGCCTGCGTTTTATAAAGGTTCATTATGACTTCCATACTTTTGTACTCTCTGCCTCTATTTATAAAGCCCAGGGTCCCGTTTGCTTTTTTAACCGCTTTCTCAACCTGCCCTGCCACCTTCAACGATTTGTGCACATATACCCCCAGATCTCTCTGTTCCTGTACCCCTTTTAGAATTGTACCCTCTAGTTTATATTACCTCGCCTCGTTCTTCCTACCAAAACGTATCACTTTGCATTTTACTGCGTTAAATTTCATCTGCCATGTGTCCGCCCATTCCACCAGCCTATCTCTGTCCTCTTGAAGTCTATCACTATCCTCCTCACTGTTTACTACCCTTCCAAGTTTTGTGTCATCTGCAAATTTTGAAATTGTGCAAGGGCATTTAGTACAACGGCCATCCCCTCTGCCTCCTTTATGGTCCCTAATCGGCCCCACCCCTCCTCTTACTACCCATTTACTGTTTACATGCCTGCAGAAGACTTTTGGATTCCCTTTTATGTTGGCCACCAGTCTATTCTCATACTCTCCCTTTGCCCCTCTTATTTCTTTTTTCACTTCTGCTCTGAACTTTCTATATTCTGCCTGGTTCTCACTTGTATTATCAACCTGACATTTTCCCCCTTTTTTCCATTTCATCTCACTCATTATCTCTTTTGTCATCCAGGGAGCTCTGGCTTTAGTTACCCTACCTTTCCCCCTCATGGGAATGTACCCAGACTGTACCTGAACCATCTCCTCTTTAAAGGCCGCCCACTGTTCAATTACAGTTTTCCCTGCCAATCTTTGATTCCAATTTACTCGGGTCAGATCCGTTCTCAACCCACTGAAATTGGCCCTCTTTCAATTAAGTATTTTTACTCTAGTTTGCTCCTTGTTCTTTTCCAGAGCTATTCTAAACCTTATGATACTATGATCACTGTTCCCTAAATGTTCCCCCACTGACACTTTCTCCATTTGACCCACCTCATTCCCCAGAACCAGATCCAGCAATGCCTCCTTCCTCATTGGGCCGGAAACGTACTGATCAAGAAAGTTCTCCTGAACACACTTCAGAAATTCCTCCCCTTCTGTGCTCCTTATATTATTATTATTATCCCAGTCTATATTAGGATAGTTGAAGTCCCCCATTATCAATATTCTATGGCTTTTGCACCTCTCTGTAATTTCCCTGCAAATTTGCTCCTCTGTATCCTTCCCACCGGTTGGTGGCCTATAGAATACATCCAGTAATGTAATGGCAACTCTATTGTTTCTTAACTCTAACCAAATAGATTCTGTCCTTGACCCCTCCAGGACATCCTCTCTCTCCCGCACTGCAATATTCTCCTTAATCAATACTGCCACCCCGCCCCCCCTACTCCCCCCCGTCCTTTCTTTCATTCTGTATCTTTCCTGAACACCTTGTGTTCAGGAATATTTAGTACCCAATCCTGCCCTTTTTTGAGCCAGGTCTCCGTTATCACCATGATATCATATTCCCATGTGACTATTTGCACCTGCAGCTCACCAACCTTATTTACCAAACTCCGTGCGTTTCCACACACGCACTGTGAACCTATCTGAGACCTTCTCGTATTCTCTCTTAGTCTGCTCCCATCTAATACCGTACTATTTCTTAATCTCATCCTATCTGTCTCTCCCGATCCTTTGTGCCCCTTGTTTCTCCTTTCTAAAGCTACATCCTGGTGCCCATCCCCCTGACAAATGAGTTTAAACCCTTCCCCCACAGCACGAGTGAACCTCCCTGTGAGGACATTGGTCCCGACTCCGTTGAGGTGCAACCCGTCCGGCCTGTACAGGTCCCACCTTCCCCAGAACCGGTCCCAATGCCCCAGGAATCTAAAACCCTCTCTCCTGCACCATCTCTCCAGCCACCCATTCATCTGCTCTATCCTCCTATTTCTGCACTCACTAGCGCGTGGCACCAGGAATAATCCGGAAATTACTACCTTTGAGGTCCTGCTTCTTAATCTCTTTCCTAACTCCTTAAACTCTGCCTGTGGGACCACATCCCTCTTTCTACCTTTGTAACTGCGACCTCTGGCTGTTCACCCTCCCCCAGAATGTTCCACAGCCGCTCAGTGACATCCTTGACCCTGGCACCAGGGAGGCAACATACCATTCTGGACTCACGTCTGCGGCCGCAGAGATGTCTGTCTGTTCCCCCAACTATAGAATCCTCTATCACTATCCGTCTCCTGACCTTTCTCCTCCCTCCCCGTACAGCTGGACTCGGCACTGGCAGCACTCCCCAGAGGAACCCTCTCGCTCAGAACTGTATACTGGTTTGAGAATGTGATGCCCTCAGGGGACTCCTCCTTGTCTGTCTGGCAGTCACCCAGTCCCTCTTTGCCTGCACTCTCTTAAGCTGTGGGGTGACCACCTCCTCAAACATGTTATCCATGTAGCTCTCAACCTCACGGATACACTCCAGGGACGCCAGCTGCTGCTCAAGGCCCGAAACCCGGAGATCAAGACTTCCTGCACCTGTGGCCAACCAGGACATGGGAAGTGTCCGAGAATTCCCACATAGCACAAGATGTGAATTCGATGGGACCAAGGTGCCCTGCCATGCCTCGATTTATGAGATTATTAACTAAACTTAACAAAAATAAACTAAAGACTAAAACAAAACACTCACCAGCTGCTCACCAATCAGCTCCATCCCTTGTGCTGACATCATTTTAAGTTTTTTCTCTCTCTCTCTCCCTGACACTCCAACTCTCTCCTCCACTCCGACTCTCTCCTCCATCCGGCTCCCTCTCCTCCACTCCGACTCTCTCCTCCATCCGGCTCTCTCTCCTCCGTCCGGCTCCCTCTCCTCCGTCCGGCTCCCTCTCCTCCACTCCGGCTCCCTCTCCTCCATCCGGCTCCCTCTCCTCCACTCCGACTCCCTCTCCTCCGTCCGGTTCCCTCTCCTCCATTCTGATTCCCTCTCCTCCGTCCAACTCCCTCTCCTCCGCTCTGACTCCCTCTCCTCCGCCCGGCTCCCTCTCCTCCGCCCCGCCACCTCAGCTGCTCTCGGACCTCCGACTCCCGCCTTTCTATGGGCCGTTCCCTCTTTTCTGTTCTACCACCTCAGCTGCAAGATGTATCACTGGGGATGTAACTATCACTCGGGGAGAGGTAACTGTATCATCCAAGGGATAACTGCTGAAATTATATAGGGTTCTGGTGAGACCTCACCTGGAGTACTGTGTACAGTTTTGGTCTCCTTGTCTAAGGAAGGATATACTTGCCTTAGAGGCGGTGCAACAAAGGTTCACCAGATCGATTCCTGGGATGGGAGGATTGTCCTATGAGGAGAGATTGAGTAGAATGGGCCTATACTCTCTGGAGTATAGAAGAATGAGAGGAGATCTCATTGAAACGTATAAGATTCTGAGAGGGCTTGACAGGGTAGATGCTGAGAGGGTGTTTCCCCTGGCTGGAGAGTCTGGAACTAGAGGCATAGTCGCAAGATAAGGGGTCGGCCATTTAAGACTGGGATGAGGAGGAATTTCTTCATTCAGGGGGTTGTGAATCTTTGGAATTCTCTACCCCAGAGGGCTGTGGAAGCTGAGTCGTTGAGTATATTCAAGACTGAGATCGATGGATTTTTGGACTCTTAGGGGATCAAGGGATATGGGGATCAGGCGGGAAAGTGGAGTTGAGGTCGAAGATCAGCCATGATCTGATTGAATGGTGGAGCAGGCTCGAGGGGCCGTATGGCCTACTCCTGCTCCTATTTCTTATCTTCTTATGTAACTGTATCACTCAGGGGGATAACTGTATCACGCGGGGGTGTACTGTATCACTCGTTTGGGGGAAATTGCATTAATCTGGGGATTATTGTATTACTCGGGGGTAACTGTATCACCCGCGGATAAACCTATCATTCAGAGGGGATAACTGCAACACTCGGCCGATTACAGTATCACTCGGGAGGGGGGTAGCTGCATCACTCTTTGGGAGGGGAGTAACTGCATTGCTTAAGCAGTACATGTATCACTTGGGGGAGTGGGGGTTACTGTATCACTCATGGTGGTAACTGTATCACTCGAAGTGGTCACTGTATCACTCGGGGCTAACTGTATCACTCAAGGGTAACTGTATCACTCAAGGGTAACTGTATCACTCAGGATGAAATGTATCACTCGGGAGGGTAATTGTATCATTCAGAGGTGGTCACTGTATCAATCAAGTGGGGTAAATATCACATGGAGTAAGTAACTGTATTAATCACTGGTAAATGTATCACTCGGGGAGTAACTATATCATTCAGGAGTAACTGCTTCACTCGGGGTTAATTGTATCACTCGGGGCGGGGGGTGGGGCTGGTAACTGCAGCACACAAAAGGAGAAACGGCCCAACCATGGCTAACAAAAGAAATTAAGGATAGTATTAGATCCAAAGAGGAGTCATATAAAGTTGCCAGAAAAAGTAGCAAGCCTGAGGATTGGGAGCAGTTTAGAATTCAGCAAAAAAAGACCAAGAGATTGATTAAGAGGGGAAAAATAGAGTATGAGAGTAAACTTGCAAGGAACATAAAAGTGGACTGTAAAAGCTTCTACAAGTATATAAAAAGGAAAAGATTATTGAAGACAAATGTATGTCCCTTACAGTCAGAAGCAGGAGAATTTATTTATTTTATTCGTTCATGGGATGTGGGCGTCGCTGGCGAGGCCGGCATTTATTGCCCATCCCTAATTGCCCTTGAGAAGGTGGTGGTGAGCCGCCTTCTTGAACCGCTGCAGTCCGTGTGGTGAAGGTTCTCCCACAGTGCTGTTAGGAAGGGAGTTCCAGGATTTTGACCCAGTGACGATGAAGGAACGGCGATATATTTCCAAGTCAGGATGGTGTGTGACTTGGAGGGGAACGTGCAGGTGGTGTTGTTCCCATGTACCTGCTGCTCTTATCCTTCTAGGTGGTAGAGGTCGTGGGTTTGGGAGGTGCTGTCGAAGAAGCCTTGGCGAGTTGCTGCAGTGCATCCTGTGGATGGTACACACTGCAGCCACAGTGCGCCAGTGGTGAAGGGAGTGAATGTTTAGGGTGGTGGATGGGATGCCAATCAAACGGGCTGCTTTGTCCTGGATGGTGTCGAGCTTCTTGAGTGTTGTTGGAGCTGCACTCATCCAGGCAAGTGGAGAGTATTCCATCACACTCCTGACTTGTGCCTTGTAGATGGTGGAAAGGCTTTGGGGAGTCAGGAAGTGAGTCACTCGCTGCAGAATACCCAGCCTCTGACCTGCTCTTGTAGCCACAGTATTTATGTGGCTGGTCCAGTTAAGTTTCTGGTCAATGGTGACCCCCAGGATGTTGATGGTGGGGGATTTGGCGATGGTAATGCCGTTGAATGTCAAGGGGAGGTGGTTAGACTCTCGTTGGAGATGGTCATTGCCTGGCACTTGTCTGGTCAAAGTTAAACCCCCGAGTGATACATTTAAAACTATGTGATACAGTAACCACCGACTGATTCAGTTAGCCCTCCAAACGATACAGTTACCTCTCTGAGTGATACTGTTACCCTCCCCCTCCCCCAGTGATACAGTAACGCCCGAGTGATATAGTTACCACCACGAGTGATAGTTACCCCCGCATGATACAGTCAACCCACCCCCGAGTGATAGAGTTACCCCACAAGTGAAACAGTTAACTACCACGACTAATACAGTTATCCCCCCGAGAGATACATTTACCTCTGCATGGTACAGCTACCCCCGAGTGATACAGTTATCCTCGCGACTGATACAGTTACAACCCAAGTGGTACAGTCACTCCCAAATGAAACAGTTACCTCCCGAGTGATAAATTTATCCCACGACTGATACAGTTGAACCCGAGTGATACAGTTACCTCACCACGAGGCTGTTAACCATCAGTACTAATACAGTACCCTGGAGTGATATATTTACCCCCACGAATGATACAGTTACAACACCACCTGATACAGTCTCACCACAGAGTGATACAGTTACCCTGCAACTAATACAGTTACCCCCACCCCCACCCCCCGATTTAATCAACTCCCCCAGGTGATAGTTACCCCCGAGCGATATAGTTATCCCTCAGAGTGATGCTGTTGCCTCCCCTGTTTGATACAGTTACCCCCCATGAGTGATTCAGTTATTCCCAAGTGACACAGTTACCACCCCGAGTGATACAGTTACCCCCAGGTCGATACAGATACCCCCCGAGTAATGCAGTTGTTCCCCCCCCCCAGAGTAGTACAGTTACTCCCAAGTGATACATTTACCCCCGTGAGATAGTCACCACACCCCCCCCCGCCGAGTGATGCAGTTACCCCAAAATGAGTGATGCAGTTATTCCCCCGAGTGATACTTTTAACCCTGAGTGATCCAGTTACATTCTGTGTGACTGTGACCGTGGTGAACTCTCCCTCCTCATCCTTCTCCACCTGTCTGCAGTCTCTCACACGGTGACCACACCATCCTCCTCCATCACCTCTCCTCCATCGTCCAGCTGGGTGGGACTGCCCTCTCCTGGTTCCACTCATACCTATTCAATCCTGGCCAGAGAATCACCTGCAATGGCTTCTCTTCCCACTCCCGCACCGTTACCTCTGGAGTCCCCCAAGGATCTATCCTCGGCCCCCTCCTATTCCTCATCTACATGCTGCCCCTCGGCAACATTATCCGAAAACACGACGTCAGACTCCACATGTACGCTGAGGACACCCAGCTCTACCTCACCACCTCCCTCACCCCCTCCACTGTCCCTCATTTGTTACACTGCTTCTCCGACATCCAGTACTGGATGAGCAAAAATTTCCTCCAACTAAATATTGGGACGATCGAAGCCATTGTCTTCGGTCCCCGTCACAAACTCCGTTCCCTGACCGCTGACTCCATCCCTCTCCCTGACCACTGTCTGAGGCTGAACCAGACTGTTCACAACCTTGGCCTCCTATTTGACCCTGAGATGAGCTTCTGATCACATATCACCATCACCAAGACCACCTACTTCCACCTCCGTAACATCGCCCAACTCCACCCCTCCCTCAGCTCATCTGCTGCTGAAACCCTCATCCGTGCCTTTGTTACCCCAGACTTGACTATTCCAATGCTCTCCTGGCCGGCCTCCCACCTTCCCCCCTCCATAAACTTGAGCTCATCCAAAACTCTGCTGCCCGTATCCTAACTCGCTCCAAGTCCCGTTCACCCATCACCCCCCTGTGCTCGTTGACCTACATTGGCTCCCAGTCCAGTAACGCCTCGATTTTAAAATTCTCATCCTTGTTTTCAAATCCCTCCATGGCCTCGCCCCTCCCTATCTCTGTAACCTCCTCCAGCCCTACAACCCTCCGAGATCTCTGCGTTCCTCCAATTCTGGCCTCTTGCGCATTCCCGATTTTAATCACTTCACCATTGGCGGCCGTGCCTTCAGCTGCCTAGACCCTAAGCTCTGGAATTCCCTCCCTAAACCTCTCTACCTCTTTACCTCCCTCTCCTCCTTTAAGATGCCTCTTAAAACCTATCTCTTTGACCAAACTTTTGGTCACCTGTCCTAATATATGGCTCGGTTTCAAATTTTGTCTGATAATCGCTCCTGTGAAGATCCTTGGGATGTTTCACTATGTTAAAGGTGCTGTATAAATACAAGTTGTTGTTGTTGCTGTTGTTGTTGTTGTTGTTGTTGTGTCACTCGTGGAGTGTTAACTGTATCATTCAGGGGCAACTATCACTCAGCGAGGCGCAACTGCATCACTCCGTCAGATAACTGTATCATTCGGAGCATAACTGTTTCACTGGGGGTAAATGAATCACTCAGGTAAACTGCATCATTCGGTGATGTAAGTCTGTCACTTGGGGGTTAACCATATCACACGGGCAGGCAACTGTATCACTCGGGGGCACAACTCTATCATCTGGGGGCTAACTGTATCATTCAGAGGTAACTGTACCTCTCGGGGGTAATTATATCACCCACAGGTAACTGTATCACTGGGGGAGGGGTGACTGTATCACTGGGGGAGGGGTGACTGTATCACTGGGGGAGGGGTGACTGTATCACTGGGGGAGGGGTGACTGTATCACTGGGGGAGGGGTGACTGTATCACTGGGGGAGGGGTGACTGTATCACTGGGGGAGGGGTGACTGTATCACTGGGGGAGGGGTGACTGTATCACTCGGGGAGGGGTGACTGTATCACTCGGGGAGGGGTGACTGTATCACTGGGGGAGGGGTGACTGTATCACTGGGGGAGGGGTGACTGTATCACTGGGGGAGGGGTGACTGTGTCACTTGGGGGTTAACTATACCATGTGGGCGGGCAACTGTATTACTCGGGGGGCAATAGTATCAATCGGGGTGTTAACGCTATCACTCAGGGGTAATTGTATCGCTTTGGGGAAAACCATATCACTCGGGGAAAACTATATCACTCGGGGATAACTGCATCACTCGGGGATAACTGCATCACTCGGGGATAACTGCATCGCTCCAGGGGGCAACAGTATCACTCGGGCGTAACTGTATCAGTCGGAGGGGTAACTGTATGACTCAAGGGTAATTGTATCACTCGGGTATGACTGTTTCTCTCCAGGGGGGTAACTCTTCGAATTCATGGTTGACTGTATCACTCGGGTTGATGATTATATCACTTGGGGGTAATTTTATTGCTCAGCAGGTGTAAATGTATCACTCGGGGGATACTACATCACTTGGGGAGGGGTAACTGAATCACTCATGGGTGACTGCATTACTCGGGGGTAACGGTATCACTCAGGGGGTAATTGTATTACTTGGGGGTAACTGTATCATTCTGGAGGGGGTTATCCTTATCTTTCATAGGTAACAGTATCACTCAGGGGTAACAGTATCACTCAGGGGTAACAGTATCACTCAGGGGTAACTATCACTCAGGGGTAACAGTATCACTCAGGGGTAACTATCACTCAGGGGTAACTGTATCACTCAGGGGTAACAGTATCACTCAGGGGTAACTGTATCACTCAGGGGTAACTATCACTCAGGGGTAACTGTATCACTCAGGGTTTTTTTTTATTCGTTCATGGGATGTGGGTGTCGCTGGTGAGGCCGACATTTATTGCCCATCCCTAATTGCCCTTGAGAAGGTGGTGGTGAGCCGCCTTCTTGAACCGCTGCAGTCCGTGTGGTGACGGTTCTCCCACAGTGCTGTTAGGTAGGGAGTTCCAGGATTTTGACCCAGCGATGATGAAGGAACGGCGATATATTTCCAAGTCGGGATGGTGTGAGACTGGGAGGGGAACGTGCAGGTGGTGTTGATCCCATGTACCTGCTGCCCTTGTCATTCTAGGGGTAGAGGTTGCGGGTTTGGGAGGTGCTGTCGAAGAAGCCTTGGCGAGTTGCTGCAGTGCATCCTGTGGATGGTACACACTGCAGCCACAGTGTGCCGGTGGTGAAGGGAGTGAATGTTTAGGGTGGTGGATGGGGTGCCAATCAAGTGGGCTACTTTGTCCTGGATGGTGTCGAGCTTCTTGAGTGTTGTTGGAGCTGCACTCATCCTGACTCGTGCCTTGTAGATGGTGGAAAGGCTTTGGGGAGTCAGGAGGTGAGTCACTCGCCACAAAATACCCAGCCTCTGACCTGCTCTTGTAGCCACAGTATTTATATGGCTGGTCCAGTTAAGTTTCTAGTCAATGGTGACCCCCAGGATGTTGATGGTGGGGGATTCGGCGATGGTAATGCCGTTGAATGTCAAGGGGAGGTGGTTAGACTCTCTCTTGTTGGAGATGGTCATTGCCTGGCACTTGTCTGGCGCGAATGTTACTTGCCACTTATCAGCCCAAGACTGGATGTCAATTTTACTAGGGCTCCTTGGTGCTACAATCGGTCAAATGCTGCCTTGACTATCACTCAGGGGGTAATTGTATCACTCTGGGGTAAATGTATCACTCAGGGGTAATGGTATCACTCAGGGGTTGTGACTGTATCATTCAGGGGTGTAACTTTATCACTCAGGGTTAGCTGTAGCATACAGAGGGTAACTGTATTACTCGGGGAGGGGTAACTGTATCACTAAGTGGCTAACTTTATTGCTCGGATAAACTCTATCACTCGAGGGTAACTATATCACCTGGGTGTAATTGTATCAATCGGGGTCGGGGGGGGGGGCGGTGAGAAGACTGTATCACTTGGGGGTAACTGTATCACTCGGGGGTAACTGTATCACTCGGTCAGTTAAATGTATCACTCGGGGGGTAATTGTATTTCTTGAGGATAACTGTATCACTGGGGTAATTATATCACTCGGGTATAACTGCCTCTCTCAGGGGGTAACTGTATCATTTGGGAGGGGTAACTGTATCACTCGGGTTGATAACTATATCACTTGGGGGTAATTGTATCACTCGGCAGGTGTATCTGTATCACTCAGGGGGAACTGTATCACTCGGGGGGGGGGAACTGTAGCACTGAGGGTATCTGTCTCACTGGTGGTAAATGTATCACTCGGGTAGGAGTAGCTGTAGCACTCGAGAGTAACTGTATCACTCAGTCAGTTAAAAGTATCACTCGGGGGTAACTGTTTCACTGGGGGTAAATGTATCACAGAGAGAGTAACTGTATCACTCGGGGTTTAACTATATACATGGGGGGCAACAATATCAGTCGGATGTGGATAACTGTACCATGCGGGTATAACTGTATCTCTTGGTGGACAATTGTATCACTTGGGGGGGTAACTGTATCATTCAGAGGGTAACTGTATCATTCAATGGGATAACTATATCAGTCGAGGGTAACTATATCTCTCAGTGTAACGGTATCACTTGGGACTGATTGTAGCACTCATGGGTTAACTGCATCACCCTGAGGGGCAATTGTATCACTCAGGAGTATCTGTTTCACTCGAGGTAACTGTAACACTCTGGAGTAACTGTATCGCTTGGGAGATACTGTATCATTCCAGAAGGGTTAACTGTATCATTCGGGGATAACTGTATCGCTTGGGTATAACTGTACCTTTTGGTGGGTAACTGTATCACTCGAGTTGATAACTATATCACTTGGAGGTAATTGTATCACTCGGTAGAGGTAACTGTATCGCTTGGGGGGGAATAACGGTATCATTCGGGGGTGACAGCATTACTCAGGGGGTAACTGTATCACTCGGGGATGTAACTGTCTCTCTCCAGATGTGACTGTATCACTTGGGGGGTATCTGTATCACTTGGAGGGTAACTGTTTTCACTTGGAGGGTAACTATCACTTGGAGGGTAACTATCACTTGGAGGGTAACTATCACTTGGAGGGTAACTATCACTTGGAGGGGGTAACTGTATTACTCGTGGGAGTAACTATCACTCGGGGGTAACTATATACATGGAGAGAGATTAAATCAGCCAGAGTTCCTGCTCCTGATCCCTGTCCTGTGACTCCTGATGGACAGTGGGCATGTATGCGAATCGGGTGAGGACAGGATTGAGTTTGGCTGTAACATGCTCTCTAATATCCTGCCATTTCTCACTTCCTTGGCTGATTCGGTGAAACCCAGGAATGTGGAGGAACCGGAGTTGAGCACTGAGAGAGAGAGAGAGAGAGGGCCTGAATGTGTAAGATGAGGCCAGTGAGAACTGTCTGCATTAATTAAATGTGGAGTAGCAGGTAGTCAGGGGTTTAGGAACAGCAGGATCATGAGTTGTGCTGGTGATGTGTACGGAATATCCTGGATCTAAATACAGCTACATAGAGTTACAACAAGGAAACTGGCCATTCTGCCCATTCGGTCTGGGTCAGATTTTACCCTCCGTGTGAGATAATAATTCGAATGATAATTACCCACCTTGTTCCCAAATCCCTGATCCCTCATCCACCTATCAGTCTAATGATGTATTTGCACAGTAGGAAGTATCAGATAGTGTGTTGCTCGATGTCGGCTGAGGGAAAGCTTTCGGGAGATATTGCCCCTGTGTATACAGGGAGTGAGAATTAGTGAAGCAGAGGAAGGGGCAGTGAATGAATGTGGGGAGGGGGAGGAGGCGGTAGGAGGAACCAGTGAGTAAAACCATGGACTTGTCCAATGTTTCTCGACAGCTATAATTCGGACAAAGATGGAGGCACAGGAGAGGGTCATCAAGAACATGGCATTGGTGGAGCACGGGGTCACCCAGGAGAAAACCAGAGACACCAGCCATGAGGGATTCTATCATTAGGGGGATAGATATCCTGTTTTGCAGTCATGACCCAAAGGTGTGTTGTCTCCCAGGTGCCAGGGAAGGGACATTGTGGAGCAAGTGGAAAACTTCCTGAAAGGGAAGAGCAGTCCTGTGAGGAGAACTCCAAGTGCCAGATACCGGACACATTAGGGAGAGGCAGATTAATCAATAACAGAGACAGGTTGGGGAATCTCTCAATAGGAGCAAGAACATGATCCTAGGCACAAACCTGGGTTGTTAGATGCAAGTTAGCCAAGGAGCCACTGCTAGTGAGCCTGATGTCAACTAGCAGTGAGGAGAAGGGAGAGCAGGTTAAAGCCAGCACCCCCTCGGTGACTGTACGGGGGAGTTAGAGTTTAACTTACAATGGAAAAGAGGATCAGCACTATTGAAACACTGGTAGATTGTGAGAAGATGAGCTCAGCGAATTGGATGGGACAGCGCTGTTAGAGGGGAAAGCATGGAAGAAAAGGGAGGGAAGACAAGGAATGGTGCATAAACTCAGCAGGAAGACACTGCAGGGGGTGGAAGCTGGGCTCCAAATACATCATTGAATGAATGTGGGAGTGCAGGTTTTATAAATAGGGGCATAGAACCCAGAGAAAAGAGATAAGGATGAATTTATACTAAACATTGGTTAGGCTACAGTGCAGGGAGTGGGGTTTGGGGTGCCACATTATAGAAAGGAGATTAGGGGGTGAATTTCCACACGGGGTTCTCCCACCAGTCTACAGAACAGCTGCAGAAACCTCAGAAAAATAGGGCCCAACGGGATACATCCTGAGATCCTGAGGGAGACGAGGACTCCACTGAGTGTGGATGTGAGCAAGGGACCAGAGAGCAGCCAATGGAGGGCCAGAGAGCGACCAATGGAGGGCCAGAGAGCGACCAATGGAGGGCCAGAGAGCGACCAATGTAGGACCAGAGAGCAGCCAATGGAGGGCCAGAGAGTGACCAATGTAGGACCAGAGAGTGACCAATGTAGGACCAGAGAGTGACCAACGTAAGACCAGAGAGTGACCAGTGTAGGACCAGAGAGTGACCAATGTAGGACCAGTTTAACAAGGAACACTGGGTTAATCTGAATAATTACAGGTCGGTTAGTTTAACACCTGTGGGTGGAAAAATGTTAGTCTTTAATTAAGGATGAAATTACCACATATTTAGACAGAGAGAAAATAGTTTGAGGTCGTCAGCATGGGACGGTCATGATGGACAAACCTCATAGAATTCTTAGAGGGGGTAACAGACACGGTAGATGGGGAAATGTGGTGGATGTGGTGTACATGGACTTCAGAAAAGCCTTTGACAAGGTACCACACGGGAGGTCACTGGAGAGGATGAAGGGGAATGGAATTAGGGAGAGGATAGGAAACAGGATTAAAAATTGGTTAGAATGGAGAAACCAGAGAGTTGGAGTTAAGGGCGGTTTCTCTGAGTGGTTGAAGTGGGTGGTGGTGTCCCACAGGGTTCAGTTCTGGGGTCACTTCTGTTCACTGTGTATATCAATGATTTGGATACAGGCCTCGAGGGATTTCCATGGCCTCGTCCCTCCCGATCTCTGTAACCTCCACCAGCCCTACAACCCTCCGAGATCTCTGCGCTCCTCCCACTGTGCCTCCTTGTCCATTCCCCCACCATCAGCGGCAATGCCTTCAGCTCTGTATGTCTTTCACTCTGGAATTCCCCCTTTAAACCCCTCTGCCTCTCCATCTCCAAGACCCTCTTTAAAACTCATCTCTTTGGCTAAGCTTTACCAAGTCACCCCTTCCGCCATGTCTCTATCTTTGGCAGGACGTTCATTTTTGTCTGACTACATTTCTGTGAAGAGCCCTTAACAGCAAGTCACACCTTGGCCATTCCCCCTTCTCCTATGTCACCTTCTCCTCCTTATGACCATCTCATTCTGATCCACCTCACTCGCCTGTCCTTTAAAATCCTAGTCTACCACTGTCCCCACGACCCCCCTGTGTTTCTCCCTGAAATATCCCCCTCCTCTCTTCTCAGTTTTGGCACTGAGTGACTGCACTTCCTCAGTGATTTCAATCTCCATTTCAGCTTCCCTCGCACTCTCTTCACTTCCTTCTGTCTTCCCTAAACCTCTCCCTCCCTAAACCTCTCCCTCCTGTAACCTCTCCCTCCCTAAACCACTCCCTCCTGTAACCTCTCCCTCCCTAAACCACTCCCTCCTGTAACCTCTCCCTCCCTAAACCACTCCCTCCTGTAACCTCTCCCTCCCTAAACCACTCCCTCCTGTAACCTCTCCCTCCCTAAACCTCTCCCTCCCTAAACCACTCCCTCCTGTAACCTCTCCCTCCCTAAACCTCTCCCTCCCTAAACCTCTCCCTCCCTAAACCTCTCCCTCCTGTAACCTCTCCCTCCCTAAACCTCTCCCTCCCTAAACCACTCCCTCCTGTAACCTCTCCCTCCCTAAACCTCTCCCTCCTGTAACCTCTCCCTCCCTAAACCTCTCCCTCCCTAAACCTCTCCCTCCCGAAACCTCCCCCTCCCCCTCCTGTAACCTCCCCCTCCTGTAACCTCTCCCTCCCTAAACCTCTCCCTCCCTAAACCTCTCCCTCCTGTAACCTCTCCCTCACTAAATCTCTCCCTCCTGTAACCTCTCCCTCCCTAAACCTCTCCCTCCTGTAACCTCTCCCTCCCTAAACCTCTCCCTCCTGTAACCTCTCCCTCCCTAAACCTCTCCCTCCCTAAATCTCTCCCTCCTGAAACCTCTCCATCCCTAAACCTCTCCCTCCTGTCACCTCTCCCTCCCTAAACCTCCCCCTGCTGTAACCTCCCCCTCCTGTAACCTCTCTCTCCTGTCACCTCTCCCTCCCTAAACCTCCCCCTCCTGTAACCTCTCCCTCCCTAAACCTCCCCATCCTGTAACCTCTCTCTCCCTAAACCTCTCCCTCCTGTAACCTCTCCCACCCTAACCTCTCCCTCCCTAACCTCTCCCTCCTGTAACCTCTCCCTCCCTAAACCTCTCCCTCCTGTAACCTCTCCCTCCCTAAACCTCTCCCTCCTGTAACCTCTCCCTCCTGTAACCTCTCCCTCCAAAAACCTCTCCCTCCTGTAACCTCTCCCTCCCTAAACCTCTCCCTCCTGTAACCTCTCCCTCCCTAAACCTCTCCCTCCTATAACCTCTCCCTCCTGTAACCTCTCCCTCCTGTAACCTCTCCCTCCTATAACCTCTCCCTCCCTAAACCTCTCCCTCCTGTGACCTCTCCCTCCTATGACCTCTCCCTCCTATGACCTCTCCCTCCTATGACCTCTCCCTCCCTAAACCTCTCCCTCCTGTAACCTCTCCCTCCTATAACCTCTCCCTCCCTAAACCTCTCCCTCCCTAAACCTCTCCCTCCCGAAACCTCCCCCTCCCCCTCCTGTAACCTCCCCCTCCGGTAACCTCTCCCTCCCTAAACCTCTCCCTCCTGTAACCTCTCCCTCCCTAAACCTCTCCCTCCTGTAACCTCTCCCTCCCTAAACCTCTCCCTCCTGTAACCTCTCCCTCCCTAAACCTCTCCCTCCTGTAATCTCCCCCTCCCTAAACCTCTCCCTCCCTAAACCTCTCCCTCCCTAACCTCTCCCTCCTGTAACCTGTCCCTCCTGTAACCTCTCCCTCCTGTAACCCCTCCCTCCTGTAACCCCTCCCTCCTGTAACCTCTCCCTCCCTAAACCACTCCCTCCTGTAACCTCCCCCTCCTGAAACCTCTCCCTCCCTAAACCTCTCCATCCCTAAACCTCTCCCTCCTGTCACCTCTCCCTCCCTAAACCTCCCCCTCCTGTAACCTCCCCCTCCTGTAACCTCTCTCTCCTGTCACCTCTCCCTCCCTAAACCTCCCCCTCCTGTAACCTCTCCCTCCCTAAACCTCTCCCTCCTGTAACCTCTCCCACCCTAACCTCTCCCTCCTGTAACCTCTCCCTCCCTAAACCTCTCCCTCCCTAACCTCTCCCTCCTGTAACCTCTCCCTCCTAATCCTCTCCCTCCTGTGACCTCTCCCTCTTGTGACCTCTCCCTCCTGTGACCTCTCCCTCCTATGACCTCTCCCTCCTGTAACCTCTCCCTCCTGTAACCTCTCCCTCCTATAACCTCTCCCTCCTGTAACCTCTCCCTCCTATGACCTCTCCCTCCTATGACCTCTCCCTCCTGTAACCTCTCCCTCCTGTAACCTCTCCCTCCCTAAACCTCTCCCTCCCTCAACCTCTCCCTCCCTCAACCTCTCCCTCCTGTAACCTCTCCCTCCTGTAACCTCTCCCTCCTGTAACCTCTCCCTCCTATAACCTCTCCCTCCTATAACCTCTCCCTCCTGTAACCTCTCCCTCCCTAAAACCTCTCCCTCCTGTAACCTCTCCCTCCTGTAACCTCTCCCTCCTATAACCTCTCCCTCCTATAACCTCTCCCTCCTGTAACCTCTCCCTCCCTAAAACCTCTCCCTCCTGTAACCTCTCCCTCCCTGTAACCTCTCCCTCCTGTAACCTCTCCCTCCTGTAACCTCTCCTACCCAAGGCCGTCCCACCCACCTTGCCATCTCCTGCGGCCTAACCCCTCCAGTGCTCTTGATCTGTGATCATTCCCTTGTATCCCTCACCACCCAATTCCCATGTTCTCTTTCTAACCCACTTCCTTCTGCATCCATCCCTTGGAAAAAGTTTCCCCCAAGTTGCTTATATTCAAACTCCCAGCTGCCGTGCCTTTGGCCCTCCATTTCCCACGATACCTCCGCAATTGTCAGTTTGGTCAGCCTCTCCCTCACTTCCACTTTGACCCCAGCAAAACCTTCACTGTCTCCCAAACCAGTCACCCCCCTGGTACATCCCCCATCTTTGCTGTCCAAAGCGTGCATAACTGGTGTCGCCATCCAGTCAGATCTGACTTCACCACATGTTCCACTGAGCTTTGCTTGGCCAAAATGGCCCAACACTCAACCATCATCCCAGAGGGAAAAGATAACCACAGGCTCCTTTTTTAATTTACCAACCACCTTCTTAATCCCCTCCCCCCTCACCTGTAACAAGTGCAGAATCTCATGGATTTCTTTGCCTCCAAGGTAGAGACCATGGGCCCGATTTTCTTCACCCCTCATCAGGTGGGATGGTTTGGTTGTGCCGTGTTCCTGCTGCAAGCTACGTCACCGCCACTTTGGTGGGGGCCGACGCGGGAGTCTCATCAGCTAATGGAAATCTTTGTCCTATGAAGTCAATAGGACCCAGGTGTAATTTTGAAGTATCAATGGCTGGAGTTTGCATCGTGCACGACCTGGGGCCCTGGACCTTGGACCCTGGACCTTGGACCCTGGACCCAGGACCCTGCACCCTGGACCTTGGACCTGGTGCCCTGTACCCTGGACCCTGGACCTTGGACCTGGGACCCTGAACCCTAGACCCTGGACCTTGGAACTGGGACCTAGGACCCTGGACCCTGGACCTTGGTCACTGGACCTTGGACCTCAGATCCGGGACCCTGGACCCGGGACCCTGGACCCTCGAACTGGGATCCTGAACCCGGGACCCTGGAATGTGGACCTTGGACCCAGGACCCTGGACCCTGGACCTTGGACCCTCGACCTGGGACCCTGAACCCGGGACTTTGGGCCCTGGACTTGGGACCCTGGACCTTAGATCTTGAACCCTGGAAATTAGACCCTGGACCTTGGATGCTGGACCTTGGACCTTGGATCCTGGACCTTGGACCTTGGATGCGGGACCCTGGACCTTGGACCTTGGATGCGGGACCCTGGACCTTGGACCTGGGACCTTGGACCCTGGACCTGTGACCCTGGTCCCTGACCCTTGGACCCGGGATGCTAGACCTTGGACCCGGGACCCTGGACCCTGGACCACTGCAGGCTTCTCAAAACAAGTATGTAGAAAAGGTAATTAACTGATTTTTGTGGGGCCAAGAGAAACATTAATGCTGCCCCTTGCCCCACATTCATCAACCCCCCACTCCCCCCTCACGAATGCCCAACCTTCCCCCAGATCCTTAACCCACCCCAATCCCCTTCACTTACCTGCAATGGCTGGGCTCCCGGATTTCCCGCCCTCTCTGATTGGCCAGCTGGTTGCTGATGGAATGCTACTGAGGCCCAACCATGAAAATTATTCAGATCTCCAACCATGCCCATCGGGCGATGGGCTCACTCCAACTCCCAATAGAAGCAGTCATTTCAAAATAAACTCCCATCTGTTCATCCCCTTGTCCACCAAGCCAGCTCTCATGCTCTAACTCTGAACCTTTCTCTCTAGCTTCTCCTTTCACCCTACTCCCATTAAATTGCTGACCACCCAACTTGTCTTCCTGGTCCCTGTGCTGACTGACACTGAATTGTTTCCTCTCCTCAGATACTGTCCTCCTATCTTTCAAAACTATTGTCATCACCCCTTCCTTAAAAAGCCTACCCTCAAACCTGCTGCCCTCGCTAACAACTACTTCATCTCCTGCCTCCCTTTCCTCTCCAAAGTCCTTCAACGTGTTGTCGCCTCTCCACAAACGCAAGCCCATCTCCCACAAATCTCTGTTTGAATCCTGCCGATCTTGTTTCTGCCTCTCCTACAGCATTGAAACAGCAATAACAAAGTCAAAAATGGGTGTGACCCTGGTGCACTATCCCTCCTTGATCTCTGCAGCCTTTGACACGTTGACCACACCATCCTCCTCCTACGCCTCTCCTCCATCGTCCAGCTGGGTGGGACTGCCCTCTCCTGGTTCCATTCTTATCTATCCAGTCGTAGCCAGAGAATCACCTGCAATGGCTTCTCTTCCCACTCCCGCACCGTTACCTCTGGAGTTCCCCAAGGATCTATCCTTGGCCCCCTCCTATTCCTCATCTACATGCTGCCCCTCGGAGACATCATCTGAAAACACGTCAGATTCCACATGTACACTGAGGACACCCAGCTCTACCTCACCATCACCTCCCTCGACCCCTCCACTGTCTCTGATTGGTCACACTGCTTCTCTGACATCCAATATTAGATGAGCCGTAATTTCCTCCAACTTAACGTGAGGAAGATCGGAGCCATTGTCTTCAGTCCCCATCACAAACTCCGTTCCCCATCCGACTCCATCCTCCTCCCTGGCCACTGTCTCAGACTGAACCAAACTGTTCATAGCCTGTGTCCTGTTTGACCTAGAACTTAGCCTCTGGCCCCATATCCTCTCCAACACCAAGATTGCCGACTTCCACCTCCATAATATTGGCCATCTCCACCCCTACCTCAGCTCATCTGCTGCTGAAACCCTCACCCATGCCTTTGTCACTTCCAAACTCAACTATTCCTGACCGGCCTCCCTTCCTCCACCCTCCGTAAACTTGAGCTCATCCAAAACTCAGCTGCCCGTATCCTAACTTGCACCAAGTCCCGTTCACCCATCATCCCTGACCTCGATGACCTACAATGGCTTCTAGTCCCCTAATGACTCAAATTTATAACTCTCACTTTCTTGTTCAAATTCCTCCATGGCCCAGCTCTTCCCTGCTTCCTCCAGCCCTACAAACCAGTCCTCCATCAGTCATATAGAATCATAGAATGATACAGCACAGGAGGCCATTCAGCCCATCATGCTTGTGCCGACTCCGAGTTATCTAATTAGTCCCACTCGCCTGTTCTTTCCCCATAGACCTGCAAATTTTTCCCCTTCAAGTATTTATCCAATTCCCTTTTGAAAGTTATTATTGAATCTGCTTCCACCGCCCTTTCAGGCAGTAAATTTCAGATCATGACTCTCTGTTCCTCTGCCTCTGGTGCACCTCCTCTCCTTCTGCCCCACCACTGGAAGCCCTGGTTTCACCCACCTGGGCCCCACGCTTTGGAATTCCGTCGCTAAACCTCTCTACCTCTCCACCCCCTCTTCTCCATTAAGACCCTCCTTAAAAACCCATCTCTCAATAAGCTTTTACATAGATTTGCACAGAATTTACAGCACAGAAACAGGCCATTCGGCCCAACTGGTCCATGCCGGTGTTTATGCTCCACACGAGCCGCCTCCCACCCCTCTTCATCTCACCCTATCAGCATATCCTTCTATTCCTTTCTCCCTCATGTATTTATCCAACTTCCCTTTAAATATATCTATGCTATTCGCCTTAACTACTCCTTATGGTAGCGAGTTCCACATTCTATCCACTCTCTGGGTAAAGAAGTTTCTCTTGAATTCCCTATTGGATTTATTAGTGATTATCTTATGTTTATGGCCCCGAGTTCTGATCTTCTCTACGTTTACCCTATCAAAACCTTTCATTATCTTAAAGGTCAGAAATGGGGATGTTCGCTGATGACTGCACAGTGTTCAGTTCCATTCGCAACCCCTCAGATAATGAAGCAGTCCGTGCCCGCATGCAGCAAGACCTGGACAACATCCAGGCTTGGGCTGATAAGTGGCAAGTAACATTCGCGCCAGACAAGTGCCAGGCAATGACCATCTCCAACAAGAGAGAGTCTAACCACCTCCCCTTGACATTCAACGGCATTACCATCGCCGAATCCCCCACCATCAACATCCTGGGGGTCACCATTGACCAGAAACTTAACTGGACCAGCCATATAAATACTGTGGCTACAAGAGCAGGTCAGAGGCTGGGTATTCTGCGGTGAGTGACTCACCTCCTGACTCTCCAAAGCCGTTCCACCATCTGCAAGGCACAAGTCAGGAGTGTGATGGAATACTCTCCACTTGCCTGGATGAGTGCAGCTCCAACAACACTCAAGAAGCTCGACACCATCCAGGACACAGCAGCCCGCTTGATTGGCACCCCATCCACCACCCTAAACATTCACTCCCTTCACCACCGGCACACTGTGGCTGCAGTGTGTACCATCCACAGGATGCACTGCAGCAACTCGCCAAGGCTTCTTCGACAGCACCTCCCAAACCCGCGACCTCTACCACCTAGAAGGACAAGAGCAGCAGGCACATGGGAACAACATCACCTGCACGTTCCCCTCCAAGTCACACACCATCCCGACTTGGAAATATATCGCTGTTCCTTCATCATCGCTGGATCAAAATTCTGGAACTCCCTCCCTAACAGCACTGTGGGAGAACCGTCACCACACGGACTGCAGTGGTTCAAGAAGGCGGCTCACCACCACCTTCTCAAGGGCAATTAGGGATGGGCAATAAATGCCGGCCTCGCCAGCGACGCCCACATCCCATGAACAAATTAAAAAAAAGACCTCTATCAGGTCACCCCTCAGTCTTCTCTTTTCTGGAGAAAAGAGCCCCAGCCTGTTCAATCTTTCCTGATAGGTATAACCTCTCAGTTCTGGTATTATCCTTGTAAATCTTTTTTGCACCTTCTCCAATGTCTCTATATCCTTTCTTTAATATGGAGACCAGAACTGTGCACAATACTCCAAGTGTGGTCTAATCAAGATTCTATACAAGTTTAACATAGCTTCTCTGCTTTTCAATTCTATCCCTCTAGAAATGAACCCCAGTGCTGGGTTTGCCTTTTTATGGCCTTAGTAACCTGTGTTGCTACTTTTAGTGATTTGTGTATCTGTACCCTGAGATCCCTTTGCTTCTCCACCCCATTTAGACTCTTATTATCCAAGCAGTGTGTGGCCTCCTTATTCTTCCTACCAAAATGCACCACCTCACACTTATCTACATTGAAATCTATTTGCCAATTACACGCCATTTTGCAAGTTTATTAATGTCTTTCTGTAGATTCTCACAGTCCTCCTACCCCCCCCAATTTGGTGTCGCTCCCAAATTTTGAAATTGTACTTCTGATTCCTAAGTCCAAATCATTAATGTAAATTGTGAACAACAGTGGTCCCAGCACTGATCTCTGTGGAACACCACTTCCCACCTTTTGCCAGTATGGATAGCTAACCTTAACCCCTGCTCTCTGTTCTGTTTTGTAGCCAGTTTGCTCTCCATTCCGCTAACTGTCCCTCACTCCACATCCCCTGACCTCAGTCATGAGTCCACTATGTGGTACCCTATCGAAGGCGTTTTGAAAATCCAGATATATTACATCTACTACATTACCCATGTCTACACTCTCTGTTACTTCTTCAAAGAATTCAATAAGTTTGGTCAAGCATGACTTTCCCTTCTGAAATCCGTGCTGACTGCTCTTTATTATATTTTTGGTTTCTAGATATTTTATAGAATAATACTGAGGAGCTTTTCTATTCCAACCTTCTCCATCTGAAGGCACTAACTCTCACTGGGGGACAGTTCCACAGACACTGACTCTCACTGGGGGACAATTCCACAGACACTGACTCTCACTGGGGGACAGTTCCACAGACACTGACTCTCACTGGGGGACAGTTCCACAGACACTGACTCTCACTGGGGGACAGTTCCACAGACACTGACTCTCACTGGGGGACAGTTCCACAGACACTGACTCTCACTGGGGGACAGTTCCACAGACACTGACTCTCACTGGGGGACAGTTCCACAGACACTGACTCTCACTGGGGGACAGTTCCACAGACACTGACTCTCACTGGGGGACAGTTCCACGGGCACCGACCCCCACTGGGGGACAGTTCCACAGACACTGACTCTCACTGGGGGACAGTTCCACAGGCACTGACTCTCACTGGGGGACAGTTCCACAGGTACTGACTCTCACTGGGGGACAGTTCCACAGACACTGACTCTCACTGGGGGACAGTTCCACAGACACTGACTCTCACTGGGGGACAGTTCCACAGGCACTGACTCTCACTGGGGGACAGTTCCACAGACACTGACTCTCACTGGGGGACAGTTCCACAGGCACTGACTCTCACTGGGGGACAGTTCCACAGACACTGACTCTCACTGGGGGACAGTTCCACAGACACTGACTCTCACTGGGGGACAGTTCCACAGGCACTGACTCTCACTGGGGGACAGTTCCACAGACACTGACTCTCACTGGGGGACAGTTCCACAGACACTGACTCTCACTGGGGGACAGTTCCACACACACTGACTCTCACTGGGGGACAGTTCCACAGACACTGACTCTCACTGGGGGACAGTTCCACAGACACTGACTCTCACTGGGGGACAGTTCCACAGACACTGACTCTCACTGGGGGACAGTTCCACAGACACTGACTCTCACTGGGGGACAGTTCCACAGGCACTGACTCTCACTGGGGGACAGTTCCACAGACACTGACTCTCACTGGGGGACAGTTCCACAGACACTGACTCTCACTGGGGGACAGTTCCACAGGCACTGACTCTCACTGGGGGACAGTTCCACAGACACTGACTCTCACTGGGGGACAGTTCCACAGACACTGACTCTCACTGGGGGACAGTTCCACAGACACTGACTCTCACTGGGGGACAGTTCCACAGACACTGACTCTCACTGGGGGACAGTTCCACAGACACTGACTCTCACTGGGGGACAGTTCCACAGACACTGACTCTCACTGGGGGACAGTTCCACAGACACTGACTCTCACTGGGGGACAGTTCCACAGGCACTGACTCTCACTGGGGGACAGTTCCACAGACACTGACTCTCACTGGGGGACAGTCCCACAGACACTGACTCTCACTGGGGGACAGTTCCACAGACACTGACTCTCACTGGGGGACAGTCCCACAGACACTGACTCTCACTGGGGGACAGTTCCACAGACACTGACTCTCACTGGGGGACAGTCCCACAGACACTGACTCTCACTGGGGGACAGTTCCACAGGCACTGACTCTCACTGGGGGACAGTTCCACAGGCACTGACTCTCACTGGGGGACGGTTCCACAGACACTGACTCTCACTGGGGGACAGTTCCACAGACACTGACTCTCACTGGGGGACAGTCCCACAGACACTGACTCTCACTGGGGGACAGTCCCACACACACTGACTCTCACTGGGGGACAGTTCCACAGACACTGACTCTCACTGGGGGACAGTCCCACACACACTGACTCTCACTGGGGGACAGTTCCACAGACACTGACTCTCACTGGGGGACAGTCCCACAGACACTGACTCTCACTGGGGGACAGTCCCACACACACTGACTCTCACTGGGGGACAGTTCCACAGACACTGACTCTCACTGGGGGACAGTTCCACACACACTGACCCGTGCTGGCCTGTGTGGTTTTATTCCGCATCAGGTGGTGCATTTGCTGAGATAGATGTGAACTGATCATTTTAAGGAATCCCAGGAGAACGGAGCCAGTCCATGCTTCCTAACTCTTACTGGAATTAAATCGAAGAAAGAGAACTGCTGCCACCTTGCCCCAGAGTGTGTTGTGAGCCTTGACCATCAGCTGGGGTCTCCCCACTCGCTTTCAGCAACATTCAAAGGTGTCCTTCTGAAGATGTCTTGTGCTTTAGAATCTGCTTTGGATTTTTCTTGAAATATTCAACACAGGAAATCTTCAGATTCTATTTCTAATTCACCACATTGAGCCCGAAATATTCTCATCGTTTCCCAGTAACCAACAGCAGAGCAGCTTTTTAACTTTCCGTTTTATTTGTTTAAAATGCGATACAGTGAACCTGATAAAACAGGAGAGCTATCTGAGACCAGTGGGAGTCTGGGCAAATCGCCGCCCAGTTCCAGGGCTCCGAGCTCAGGCTGTGAGATCCAATCAAAACAACAGTTAAAACAACAGCACGGGATACCAGAGTAACACAGACCAGATTCAGATCAGGATTGGTCCTTCCCACCGCTGTGTGGAGTGATATCGTTGCACACACCTCACTGGCAGGCAGTTGTTGGAGGCCCAGGTTATGTGGAAAGAGGAGAGAAGATCAGCACTGTCTCACTTTACCAGGTCTACCAGCTGGCAGTTTAAGGACGGCCTGGTGGACATCAGACTCACTTCCCTTTCGCTCGTACAATTGCCCGTGATATACCCGTGGTATGTGATATACCCGTGATATATCCATGGTAAGATATATCCGTGGTATATGATATATCTGTGGTATATCCATGGTATATCCCTGATCAGCGGGATGGGGAGGGTTGGGTCGGTGAGACGGGGGGGGGGGTTGGGTCGGTGAGACGGGGGAGGGGGTTGGGTCGGTGAGACGGGGAGGGTTGGGTCGGTGAGACGGGGAGGGTTGGGTCGGTGAGACGGGGGGGTTGGGTTGGTGAGACGGGGGAGGGTTGGGTCAGTGAGACGGGGGGGGTTGGGTCGGTGAGACGGGGGGGGGGGGTTGGGTCGGTGAGACGGGGGGGTTGGGTCGGTGAGACGGGGGGGGTTGGGTCGGTGAGACGGGGGGGTTGGGTCGGTGAGACGGGGAGGGATGGGTTAGTGAGACGGGGGGGTTGGGTCGGTGAGACGGGGGGGGGGTTGGGTCGGTGAGACGGGGGGGTTGGGTCAGTGAGACGGGGGGGATTGGGTCGGTGAGACGGGGGGGGGGGGTTGGGTCGGTGAGACGGGGAGGGATGGGTCGGTGAGACGGGGAGGGTTGGGTCAGTGAGACGGGGTGGGTTGGGTCGGTGAGACGGGGGGGGGGGGTTGGGTCGGTGAGACGGGGGGGTTGGGTCAGTGAGACGGGGGGGGGGGGTTGGGTCGGTGAGACGGGGGGGGGGGGTTGGGTCGGTGAGACGGGGAGGTTGGGTCGGTGAGACGGGGGGGTTGGGTCGGTGAGACGGGGGGGGGGGGGTCAGTGAGACGGGGAGGGTTGGGTCAGTGAGACGGGGGGGGTTGGGTCGGTGAGACGGGGGGGTTGGGTCGGTGAGACGGGGGGGTTGGGTCGGTGAGACGGGGAGGGTTGGGTCAGTGAGACGGGGGGGGTTGGGTCGGTGAGACGGGGAGGGTTGGGTCGGTGAGACGGGGGGGGTTGGGTCAGTGAGACGGGGGGGGTTGGCTCGGTGAGACGGGGGGGGTTGGGTCAGTGAGACGGGGGGGGTTGGGTCGGTGAGACGGGGAGGGTTGGGTCGGTGAGACGGGGGGGGTTGGGTCAGTGAGACGGGGGGGGTTGGGTCGGTGAGACGGGGAGGGTTGGCTCGGTGAGACGGGGGGGGTTGGGTCAGTGAGACGGGGGGGGTTGGGTCGGTGAGACGGGGAGGGTTGGGTCGGTGAGACGGGGGGGGGGGGGGTCAGTGAGACGGGGAGGGTTGGGTCGGTGAGACGGGGGGGGTTGGGTCGGTGAGACGGGGAGGGTTGGGTCGGTGAGACGGGGGGGGTTGGGTCAGTGAGACGGGGGGGGTTGGGTCGGTGAGACGGGGGGGTTGGGTCGGTGAGACGGGGGGGTTGGGTCGGTGAGACGGGGGGGGGGGGGGGTCAGTGAGACGGGGAGGGTTGGGTCGGTGAGACGGGGGGGGTTGGGTCGGTGAGACGGGGAGGGTTGGGTCGGTGAGACGGGGGGGGTTGGGTCAGTGAGACGGGGGGGGTTGGGTCGGTGAGACGGGGGGGGTTGGGTCGGTGAGACGGGGGGGTTGGGTCGGTGAGACGGGGGGGTTGGGTCGGTGAGACGGGGAGGGATGGGTCGGTGAGACGGGGGGGGTTGGGTCGGTGAGACGGGGGGGTTGGGTCGGTGAGACGGGGAGGGTTGGGTCGGTGAGACGGGGAGGGATGGGTCGGTGAGACGGGGGGGTTGGGTCGGTGAGACGGGGGGGGTTGTGTCGGTTAGACGGGGGGGGGGGGTTGGGTCAGTGAGACGGGGGGGTTGGGTCGGTGAGACGGGGAGGGTTGGGTCAGTGAGACGGGGGGGTTGGGTCAGTGAGACGGGGGGGGTTGGGTCAGTGAGACGGGGGGGTTGGGTCGGTGAGACGGGGGGGGGTTGGGTCAGTGAGACGGGGGGGGTTGGGTCAGTGAGACGGGGGGGGGGGGTTGGGTCAGTGAGACGGGGGGGGTTGGGTCAGTGAGACGGGGGGGGTTGGGTCGGTGAGACGGGGGGGTTGGGTCGGTGAGACGGGGAGGGTTGGGTCAGTGAGACGGGGGGGGGTTGGGTCGGTGAGACGGGGGGGTTGGGTCAGTGAGACGGGGGGGGTTGGGTCGGTGAGACGGGGAGGGTTGGGTCAGTGAGACGGGGGGGGGTTGGGTCGGTGAGACGGGGGGGTTGGGTCGGTGAGACGGGGAGGGTTGGGTCAGTGAGACGGGGGGGGTTGGGTCAGTGAGACGGGGGGGGGTTGGGTCAGTGAGACGGGGGGGGGTTGGGTCAGTGAGACGGGGGGGGTTGGGTCAGTGAGACGGGGAGGGTTGGGTCAGTGAGACGGGGGGGGTTGGGTCAGTGAGACGGGGGGGTTGGGTCGGTGAGACGGGGAGGGTTGGGTCAGTGAGACGGGGAGGGTTGGGTCAGTGAGACGGGGGGGGTTGGGTCAGTGAGACGGGGGGGTTGGGTCAGTGAGACGGGGGGGGGTTGGGTCAGTGAGACGGGGGGGGTTGGGTCAGTGAGACGGGGGGGGGTTGGGTCAGTGAGACGGGGGAGGGTTGGGTCAGTGAGACGGGGGGGGGTTGGGTCGGTGAGACGGGGGGGGGTTGGGTCAGTGAGACGGGGGGGGTTGGGTCAGTGAGACGGGGGGGGGTTGGGTCAGTGAGACGGGGGGGGTTGGGTCAGTGAGACGGGGGGGTTGGGTCGGTGAGACGGGGGGGGGTTGGGTCAGTGAGACGGGGGGGGGGGTTGGGTCAGTGAGACGGGGGGGGGGGTTGGGTCAGTGAGACGGGGGGGGTTGGGTCAGTGAGACGGGGGGGGTTGGGTCAGTGAGACGGGGGGGTTGGGTCGGTGAGACGGGGGGGGGTTGGGTCAGTGAGACGGGGGGGTTGGGTCGGTGAGACGGGGGGGGGGTTGGGTCAGTGAGACGGGGGGGGGTTGGGTCAGTGAGACGGGGAGGGTTGGGTCAGTGAGACGGGGGGGGGTTGGGTCAGTGAGACGGGGGGGGTTGGGTCAGTGAGACGGGGGGGTTGGGTCGGTGAGACGGGGGGGGTTGGGTCGGTGAGACGGGGGGGGGGGGTTGGGTCGGTGAGACGGGGAGGGTTGGGTCGGTGAGACGGGGAGGGTTGGGTCGGTGAGACGGGGGGGGTTGGGTCGGTGAGACGGGGGGGGTTGGGTCGGTGAGACGGGGGGGATTGGGTCGGTGAGACGGGGGGGTTGGGTCGGTGAGACGGGGGGGTTGGGTCGGTGAGACGGGGGGGGGGGGTTGGGTCGGTGAGACGGGGGGGTTGGGTCGGTGAGACGGGGAGGGTTGGGTCGGTGAGACGGGGGGGGTTGGGTCGGTGAGACGGGGGGGGTTGGGTCGGTGAGACGGGGGGGATTGGGTCGGTGAGACGGGGGGGGGTTGGGTCAGTGAGACGGGGGGGGTTGGGTCAGTGAGACGGGGGGGGTTGGGTCAGTGAGACGGGGGGGGGGGGTTGGGTCGGTGAGACGGGGGGGGTTGGGTCAGTGAGACGGGGGGGGGGGTTGGGTCGGTGAGACGGGGAGGGTTGGGTCGGTGAGACGGGGAGGGTTGGGTCGGTGAGACGGGGAGGGTTGGGTCGGTGAGACGGGGAGGGTTGGGTCGGTGAGACGGGGTGGGTTGGGTCATTGAGACGGGGGGGTTGGGTCATTGAGATAGGAGGGTTCATCAGATACTACAGGAAAAATGGGAATGGAACCTGGGAGCTCGCTGGACCTGTGGTCCAGTCTGGCATTGATGGTGAGTTTGATGTAAAAGATGCCATGTGGAGAGAGGGGGAGGAACAAAACACCAATACCAGGCAGTGACTCACTGACAAGGTACAAACTCATCATCTCTGTCTAATCTAAAACTAATATTGTCTTTCAGATGGAGATTAAACATCAAATGCAGCATCGAGAGCTGTTACAAATGGTAAAATGTCATATCGTCTGTGACGTGCAGCACCTCCTGGAACTGGGAGACCACACGGCTGAAGTGTGAACCCTCCCAGAACACTTTACCACACGAAGTACAACAGTAAAACATGTCCACCTTGTCCAGGACCCCGGGCGGAATGGACGCCACCTGTAAGAGTGCACCACTTGTAAACCTCAGCGTCTTCATGTTGAGCCCTGATCTCTCCGCCCAGCGACAGCTGGGGTTGTAGGAGGAGCTGCCAGTCTGGCCCAGCCAGTTCCCAATGTCTGTCTGTGGAGGTATCCCAGGCCTGACTGTTCTGGGGGAGCGGTCAATACTGGGGGACCTTCTCCCAACTGCTGCTGCATCATCTGCAAAGGAGAACACAAGAAACTGAGAGAAAGGAATTGAGAGTCAGGATTTCCACCGCTCTGCACCATTTGACACAAGATCCTCACACCTGCTGCTCAATCTCACACTTCAAAACCGTTTTATTGACCAGCTCAAATAAGTAATATTCAGGGCACGATGTATATTGTGTTGGTGGGAGTGTGTCAGTCGGTGCCCGTCTGCATGTTCTGGTGCCCGTCTCTACGTGCCGGTGCCCGTCTCTACGTGCCGGTGCCCGTCTCTATGTGCCAGTGACCGTCTGCATGTTCTGGTGCCCGTCTCTACGTGCCGGTGCCCGTCTCTATGTGCCAGTGACCGTCTGCATGTTCTGGTGCCCGTCTCTACGTGCCGGTGCCCGTCTCTATGTGCCAGTGACCGTCTGCATGTTCTGGTGCCCGTCTCTACGTGCCGGTACCCGTCTCTACGTGCGAGTGCTCGGCCTCTATGCGCTTTCATGCTATTCGGCTGAGTATTACAGGAGGACAGTGTGTTTAGTAGATCCCGAACAATGACTGAGTGCTATGGTTCTGAGCCAGGTGCTGAGTCAGATGACCTCAGTTAGGTCAGTGATAGGCCTCAGTGCCCATGGGTTAGGGAGGGTGCCAGGGTTCCTGCCCCTGATCGTTACCCATTGAATCCTGCTGGAAAGTGAGTGTGTGAACATCAGATGAGGACAGGATTAGTATTGGATGTGATGCCTCCCTGGTTCACTAGCTTGCTAACACTCACTTTCTAGGCTCACGTGTGAAAAATGGCTGCTGCCCGTGGTACTGGAGGATGCTGGTCACCTGTGGAGCTGTAACCCAGCAAGATTGGAGAAGGGATACCCAGGGGGGGCACAGTCCCTCAATGGGGAGAGGGTGACTACCCCAGGGTGGGCACAGTCCCTCAATGGTGGTGGGGGGGGAGTGAATATCCCGGAGTGGGCACAGTCCCTCAATGGGGGGGGGAATACCCCAGGGTCATAGAGTCATAGAGTTATACAGCACGGATAGAGGCCCTTCGGCCCATCGTGTCCGCGCCGGCCATCAGCCCTGTCTACTCTAATCCCATATTCCAGCATTTGGTCCGTAGCCTTGTATGCTATGGCATTTCAAGTGCTCATCCAAATGCTTCTTGAATGTTGTGAGGGTTCCTGCCTCCACAACCCTTTCAGGCAGTGAGTTCCAGACTCCAACCACCCTCTGGGTGAAAAAGTTCTTTCTCAAATCCCCTCTAAACCTCCCGCCTTTTACCTTGAATCTATGTCCCCTTGTTATAGAACCCTCAACGAAGGGAAAAAGCTCCTTAGTATCCATCCTATCTGTGCCCCTCATAATTTTGTACACCTCAATCATGTCCCCCCTCAGCCTCCTCTGCTCCAAGGAAAACAAACCCAATCTTCCCAGTCTCTCTTCATAGCTGAAGCGCTCCAGCCCTGGTAACATCCTGGTGAATCTCCTCTGCACCCTCTCCAAAGCGATCACATCCTTCCTGTAGTGTGGCGACCAGAACTGCACACAGTACTCCAGCTGTGGCCTAACCAGTGTTTTATACAGCTCCATCATAACCTCCTTGCTCTTATATTCTATGCCTCGGCTAATAAAGGCAAGTATCCCATATGCCTTCTTTACCACCTTATCTACCTGTTCCGCCGCCTTCAGGGATCTGTGAACTTGCACACCAAGATCCCTCTGACCCTCTGTCTTGCCTAGGGTCCTCCCGTTCATTGTGTATTCCCTTGCCTTGTTAGTCCCTCCAAAGTGCATCACCTCGCACTTTTCCGGGTTAAATTCCATTTGCCACTGTTCCGCCCATCTGACCAACCCATCTATATCGTCCTGCAGACTGAGGCTATCCTCCTCGCTATTTACCACCCTACCAATTTTTGTATCATCAGCGAACTTACTGATCATACCTTTTACATTCATATCCAAGTCATTAATGTAGACCACAAACAGCAAGGGACCCAGCACCGATCCCTGTGGTACCCCACTGGCCACAGGCTTCCAGTCACAAAAACAACCTTCGACCATCACCCTCTGCCTTCTGCCACTAAGCCAGTTTTGTATCCAAAGTGCCAAGGCACCCTGGATTCCATGGGCTCGTACCTTCTTGACCAGTCTCCTGTGGGGGACTTTATCGAAGGCCTTACTGAAATCCATGTATACCACATCCACTGCGTTACCCTCATCCACACGCCTAGTCACCCCCTCAAAAAATTCAATCAAATTAGTCAGACATGATCTTCCCTTGACAAAGCCATGTTGACTATCCCTGATTAATCCTTGCTTCTCCAAGTGGAGACTAATTTTGTCCTTCAGAATTTTTTCCAATAATTCACTGGCCTGTAGTTCCCCGGTTTTTCCCTACTCCCCTTCTTGAATAATGGTATTACATTAGCGGTTCTCCAGTCCTCTGGCACATCCCCTGTGGCCAGAGAGGTTCTGAATATATGTGTCAGAGCCCCCGCAATCTCCTCCTTTGCCTCACACAGTAGCCTGGGATACATTTCGTCCGGGCCTGGGGATTTATCCATTTTTAGGCCTGCTAAAACCGCCAATACCTCCTCCCGCTCGATGTTAATATGTTCGAGTATATCACAGTCCCCCTGCCGTATTTCTATGTCTACATCGTCCTTCTCCACAGTGAAAACAGATGCAAAAAATTCATTTAGAACCCCTCCTACATCTGCCGGCTCCACACACAGATTGCCATTTTTGTCCCTAATAGGCCCTATTTTTTCCCTAGTCATCCTCTTACCCTTAATATACTTATAAAACATCTTAGGATTTTCCTTTATTTTGCTCGCCAGTGTTATTTCATGGCCCCTCCTTGATCTCCTAATTTCTTTTTTAAGTATCCCCCTGCACTTTTTGTACTCCTCTAGGGCTTCCTCCGTCTTTAGCCTTTTGTATCTGCCAAAAGCCCTCCTTTTTTTCCTAATCCATTCTCGTATATCCCCTGACATCCAAGGTTCCCTGGAGTTCTTGGAACCACCCTTGACCTTTACGGGAACATGTTGCCATTGTATGGTCTCAATCTCCCTTCTGAAAGACTCCCATTGCTCCGATGCGGATTTTCCTACAAGCAGCTGATCCCAGTCCATTTTGGCCAGATCCTGCCTTATCCTATTAAAATCGGCCTGCCCCCAATTTAGAACCTTTATTTCCGGCCCCTCCCTGTCCTTTGCCATGACCACCTTAAATCTCACCAAATTATGGTCACTGTCACCAAAGTGCTCACCTACTAGCACTTCTTCCACTTGGCCGGCCACATTCCCTAGAATTAGGTCCAGTACCGCCCCCTCTCTTGTAGGACTTTCTACATGCTGGCTCAAAAAGCTCTCCTGGATGCACGTTAAGAATTTTGTACCCTCTAAGCCTTTTACACTCTGAGTATCCCAGTTAATATTGGGGAAGTTGAAATCCCCCACTATTATTACCCTATTATTTGCACAATTTTCTGAGATTTGCCTACATATCTGTTCCTCTATCTCCCCCTGACTGTTTGGGGGCCTATAGTACACTCCCATCAAAGTGCTTGCCCCCTTTTTGTTTTTAAGCTCCACCCATATGGCCTCATTAGAGGAACCTGCTAATATATCATCCCTCCTTATGGCAGTAATTGATTCTTTAATTAATATTGCGACCCCCCCTCCTCTTATACCTCCCCCTCTGTCTCGCCTGAAGATTCTGTACCCCGGAATATTGAGCTGCCAGTCTTGCCCCTCCCTCAACCATGTCTCTGTGACAGCAACAATATCATACTCCCATGTGTTTATCAACACCTTCAGTTGATCCACCTTATTTGCAAGGCTCCTTGCATTAAAATAGATGCCATCCAGCCTTGCCCTCACATATTTGCCCTGTCTTCCAAGCTGACTTGTTTTTTTCTCTATATTTGGCTGCACATCACCCCCTATTGTAGCTCCACTCTGTATCCCATCCCCTGCCAAGTTAGTTTAAACCCCCCCCAACAGTGCTAGCAAACCTCCCCGCAAGGATATTTGTCCCGCTCTGGTTCAGGTGCAACCCGTCCGACTTGTACAAGTCCCACCTTCCCCAGAAGCAGGCCCAGTGATCCAGGAAACTGAAACCCTCCCTCCTGCACCAACTCTTTAGCCACGCATTCATCTGTTCTATCCTCCTATTTCTATACTCACTAGCCCGTGGCACTGGGAGTAATCCAGAGATTACAACCTTTGAGGTCCTGCTCTTTAATCTGCTACCTAGCTCCCTAAATTCTTGATGCAGGACCTCATCTCCCTTCCTACCTATGTCGTTGGTCCCAATGTGGACCACGACCTCTGCCTGCTCACCCTCCCCCTTGAGAATGCCCTGAAGCCGCTCAGTGACATCCATGACCCTGGCACCAGGGAGGCAACAAACCATCCTGGAGTCACGTTTACGGCCACAGAAACGCCTGTCTGTTCCCCTTACGATAGAATCCCCTACCACTATAGCTCTTTCCCTACCACTATAGCAATTGGGGGGGGGGGGGGTGAATACCCCAGCGTGGGCACAGTCCCTCAATGGGGGGGGAATACCCCAGGGTGGGCACAGTCCCTCAATGGGGGGGGGTGAATACCCCAGGGTGGGCACAGTCCCTCAATGGGGGGGGGCTGAATACCCCAGGGTGGGCACAGTCCCTCAATGGGGGGGGGGGTGAATACCCCAGGGTGGGCACAGTCCCTCAATGGGGGGGGGCTGAATACCCCAGGGTGGGCACAGTCCCTCAATGGGGGGGGGGGGTGAATACCCCAGGGTGGGCACAGTCCCTCAATGGGGGGGGGCTGAATACCCCAGGGTGGGCACAGTCCCTCAATGGGGGGGGGAGGGAGGGGTGAATATCCCGGGGGGGGGCACCCCGGGGTGGGCACAGTCCCTCAATGGGGGGGGGGGAAATACCCTGGGGGTGGGCACAGTCCATTTCTTGCCCATGTGAAGGGTGTCGGACCCATGTTACTGGTGAGGTTTTGGGTCCAGTTTTCCTGTCCTCCCTCGATGTGCACACGTTTACATTTCTCAGGCTAAGAAGGAGAAAGTCAGCCCGATCTCCTGCTCCAGGTGACCATCCCTGGAACGTGCTAGTGGGCTGAGCTCAGAGGGAGGCTGGGTTTGGCTCAGAGATGATGCCTCGCACGTTGGAATAGTGTCGCCATATACAGGAGGATTGCTGACAGCTTGGAACGCCAGCCCGGCCCCAGCGCGGAGCTGAGCAGAGAGACGTGGGGATATATAAAGAGCAGCCGGTGAGATCAACACTCCCTGCCTGTGGCTATCGGTGACAGGGAACGTGCAGCGTTCTCAAGGGTTTCACCAGGAGTGTTCTGTGATGTGTCTAAAAGAGGCCAGAGAAGGAAACATGCAACAATAAAAAGCAGTGTGAAATGTCGCGTTTACCGCTGCACCAAAGGTTTGAGCGAGGAGAAACCCTTGCTGCTATTTTTGATTCACAGCAGCTCACTACAATTAGAAGGTAGAGAGGGAGGGGCGAATTCGAGGGCCACGCAGACACAAGTGTCTGTCCAGGAATTTGGAGAGGATCCTGCTCACATGACATGAGCTAGTCTTGAAGGAATGTTCTGTGAATTGACACACCTTTACTGCCAGTGTAAATGCCTGTGAAATATTTGTGGTTTTACAGGGCTGTGCGAGCTTGCAGCAGACAGGTAGAGTGAGTACACAATGTTCCTGCTCATGGCCAGTCTCCCCACACTGGAGAACTGCAGCTTGTTGTAACTACAATATAGCCTCCTGTTAATAAGCTATGAACTGGGCTCCTCTCAGGTTTATCATATGATGCTTGTGATTGCCTGAGCTTCACTCGCTACTGTACGCAAGAGCAAGCGTGGAGGTGGGCTATCCCAGCATGCACGGTGGGCTATCCCAGCATGCACGGTGGGCTATCCCAGCATGCACGGTGGTCGTGCAAGGCCTCTATTAAGAGTACAAGGTGTCCAGTCACAAATCCCACGGGCAATCTGAGGAGATAAGGAGAAACAAGGAAGAAAAGCAGACAGAATATACTGATGTCAGTTCTCCCTCCTCACAGAGGGAATGTACAGGGAAAAGAGCACTCTGGGCAGTGCTGCTGTCTAGGAAATACATCCCATAATCCCCTTTATACCCCTCTCTCTTCAATCTACTAATGGAAAAAGCTCTGAACTCCATCCCTGGACAGTCCATTCCACAAGGATCCTGAATCCTTCTATCAGATCACCCCCTGAACCTTCTCTTCTGTGTAAACATTCCCTCTTTCTCCAGCCTCTCCCCAGGACCCAGGTGCCTAACCCCAGGTCTCAGTTTAGTTGTCCTATGCTGCCCCCTCTCCAATGTCTCATGACATTAAATAACATCTGCCACCCATCAGCCCAGCTCCCAAATCTCTCCAGACCCATCGATCCAGTTACCTCCCCCAGGTCGATCCAGTTACCTCCCCCAGGTTGCTCCCGGCACCTCCCCCAGGTCGATCCAGTTACCTCCCCCAGGTCGATCCAGTTACCTCCCCCAGGTCGCTCCAGTTACCTCCCCCAGGTCGATCCAGTTACCTCCCCCAGGTCGATCCAGTTACCTCCCCCAGGTCGATCCAGTTACCTCCCCCAGGTCGCTCCAGTTACCTCCCTCAGGTCGATCCAGTTACCTCCCCCAGGTCGCTCCAGTTACCTCCCCCAGGTCGATCCAGTTACCTCCCCCAGGTCGCTCCCGGCACCTCCCCCAGGTCGATCCAGTTACCTCCCCCAGGTCGATCCAGTTACCTCCCCCAGGTCGCTCCAGTTACCTCCCCCAGGTCGCTCCAGTTACCTCCCCCAGGTCTCTCCAGTTACCTCCCCCAGGTCGATCCAGTTACCTCCCTCAGGTCGATCCAGTTACCTCCCCCAGGTCGATCCAGTTACCTCCCCCAGGTCTCTCCAGTTACCTCCCCCAGGTCGCTCCAGGCACCTCCCCCAGGTCGATCCAGTTACCTCCCCCAGGTCGCTCCAGTTACCTCCCTCAGGTCGATCCAGTTACCTCCCCCAGGTCGATCCAGTTACCTCCCCCAGGTCGATCCAGTTACCTCCCCCAGGTCGATCCAGTTACCTCCCCCAGGTCGCTCCAGTTACCTCCCCCAGGTCGATCCAGTTACCTCCCCCAGGTCGCTCCCGGCACCTCCCCCAGGTCGATCCAGTTACCTCCCCCAGGTCGATCCAGTTACCTCCCCCAGGTCGATCCAGTTACCTCCCCCAGGTCGCTCCAGTTACCTCCCTCAGGTCGATCCAGTTACCTCCCCCAGGTCGATCCAGTTACCTCCCCCAGGTCGATCCAGTTACCTCCCCCAGGTCGATCCAGTTACCTCCCCCAGGTCGCTCCAGTTACCTCCCCCAGGTCGATCCAGTTACCTCCCCCAGGTCGCTCCCGGCACCTCCCCCAGGTCGATCCAGTTACCTCCCCCACATCACTCCAGGCACCTCCCCCAGGTCGATCCAGTTACCTCCCCCAGGTCGCTCCAGTTACCTCCCCCAGGTCGCTCCAGTTACCTCCCCCAGGTCGATCCAGTTACCTCCCCCAGGTCGATCCAGTTACCTCCCCCAGGTCGGTCCAATTCCCATCTACAACCCATTCACTGCTCTGTTTCACCCCGTTTTCCATCTCTCTCCACTTCTGTCATAGCTTCAACCTTGTGGACTCACTGCTGCCTGGCTCAGGTCAGATACAATTTGCTGCTTTTAAACCTGGTTATGTTTCTGGCACCTGGTGATGCTTCAGGTACCTGGCCCCTCACAGAGAATCTCCCCCTCCCCCCGGGGGAAGTCCCCTGCTGTGTACCAGGCTCCAGCTAGTCCCATCACTACTTTCATCAACAGGTTCTGGTCCCTGCATCACAAGGGGTTGTCCCAGTCTGACAGGTGCAGGGGGAGGGGGGAGGAGCAGAGGGGGGAGGAGCAGGGGGGGGGAGGATCGGGGGGAGGAGCAGAGGGGGGGAGGAGCAGGGGGGGGAGCAGAGGGGGGGAGGAGCGGAGGGGTGGCTGATTCCTGGAGTCAGAGGGAAGATCTTTCAGGTACCACATAATAGGATGGTCTCCAGCCTCTCCAAGGGGTGTTTCCGAGTGATCACTGACAGGGCAGAGGGAGAGCCTGTAAAACGAGGTTTGCCAGACACAGGGTCAGGGGGTGAAGGGCAGGCTTTACACAGAAGGAGATCCCCAGCAGGAATAGGTTCCCACAGCAAGAACCTCACGCAGGGATCTCGTGGAACAGGGGACTGGGTTGAGCTAAAGAACAAAAAAAGAGCAGTCTCACTCTGGGAGTGTACAATAGACCCCCAAACAGTCAGAGGGAGATAGAAAAGCAAATATGTCGGCAAATTTCTGAGAAGTGCAAAAACAACAGGGCAGTAATAGTAGGGGATTTCAACTAGCCGAATATTAACTGGGATACAAACAGTGTGAATGGTAGAGAGGGTGCAGAATTCTTAAATTGCATTCAGGAGAGTTTTTTTAGCCAGTATATAGCAAACCCAACAAGAGGAATACACAATGAATGGGAGGACCCTAGGCAAGACAGAGGGTCAGAGGGATCTTGGTGTGCAAGTTCACAGATCCCTGAAGGCGGCGGAACAGGTAGATAAGGTGGTAAAGAAGGCATATGGGATACTTGCCTTTATTAGCCGAGGCATAGAATATAAGAGCAAGGAGGTTATGATGGAGCTGTATAAAACACTGGTTAGGCCACAGCTGGAGTACTGTGTGCAGTTCTGGTCGCCACACTACAGGAAGGATGTGATCGCTTTGGAGAGGGTGCAGAGGAGATTCACCAGGATGTTACCAGGGCTGGAGCGCTTCAGCTATGAAGAGAGACTGGGAAGATTGGGTTTGTTTTCCTTGGAGCAGAGGAGGCTGAGGGGGGACATGATTGAGGTGTACAAAATTATGAGGGGCACAGATAGGATGGATACTGAGGAGCTTTTTCCCTTCGTTGAGGGTACTATAACAAGGGGACATAGATTCAAGGTAAAAGGCGGGAGGTTTAGAGGGGATTTGAGAAAGAACTTTTTCACCCAGAGGGTGGTTGGAGTCTGGAACTCACTGCCTGAAAGGGTTGTGGAGGCAGGAACCCTCACAACATTCAAGAAGCATTTGGATGAGCACTTGAAATGCCATAGCATACAAGGCTACGGACCAAATGCTGGAATATGGGATTAGAGTAGACAGGGCTGATGGCCGGCGCGGACACGATGGGCCGAAGGGCCTCTATCCGTGCTGTATAACTCTATGACTCTATGAGAGGGGGCAGTTCTGGATTTAGTTTTAGGGAATGAAGCTGGGCAGGTGGAAGGAGTTTCAGTGGGAGAGCATTTTGGTGATAGTGATCATAAATCAGTTAGTTTTAGCATAGTTATAGGAAAGGACAAAGATAGAACAGGAGTAAAAGATCTCAAATGGGGAAAGACCAATTTTACTAAGCTGAGAAGTGATTTAGCAAAAGTGGACTGGAAACAGTTACTTGAAGGTAAATCAGTGTCAGAGCAGTGAGAGACATTCAAGGGGGAGATTCAAGGGGTTCAGAGTAAACATGTTCCCACAAAGAAAAAGCGAGGGGCTCCCAAATCTAGAGTCCCCTGGATGTCAAGGAGCATACAGGGTAAGATAAGGCATAAAAGGGAAGCTTATATCAGACACCGAGAGCTCAATATTACAGAAAGCCCAGAGGAGTCTAGAAAGTGCAGGAGTGAAATTAAAAAGGAAATTAGGAAAGCAAAGAGAGGGCATGAAAAAATATTAGCAAATAAAATCAAAGAAAACCCAAAGATGTTTTATAAATACATAAAGAGCAAGAGGATAACTAAGGAAAGAGTCGGGCCTATTAGAGACCAAAAGGGTAAACTATGTGTGGAGGTGAAAGATGTGGGTATGGTTCTTAATGAATACTTTGCGTCTGTCTTCACAAAGGAGAGGGATGATGCAGAGATTGTAGTTAAGGAGGAGGAGTGTGAAATATTGGATGGGATAAACATAGTGAGAGAGGAATTATTAAGGGGTTTAGCATCTTTGAAAGTGGATAAATCACCAGGCCCGGATGAAATGTATCCCAGGCTGTTAAAAGAAGCCAGGGAGGAAATAGCGGAGGCTCTGACCATCATTTTCCAATCCTCACTGGCTACAGGCGTGGTGCCGGAGGATTGGAGGACTGCTAACATTATACCATTGTTTACAAAGGGAGAAAGAGATAGACCGAGTAATTACAGGCCAGTCAGTCTAACCTCTGTGGTGGGCAAATTATTGGAATCAATTCTGAGGGACAGGATAAACCGTCACTTAGAAAGGCACGGAGTAATCAAGGACAGTCAGCATGGATTTGTTAAGGGAAGGTTGTGTCTGACTAACTGGATTGAATTTTTCGAGGAGGTGACAAGGAGGGTCGATGAGGGTAACGCATTTGATGTAGTCTCTGTGGATTTTAGCAAGGCTTTTGACAAGGTCCCACATGGCAGATTGGTCAAAAAGTAAAAACCCATGGGATCCAAGGGAAAGTGGCAAATTGGATCCAAAATCAGCTCAGTGGCAGGAAGCAAAGGGTAATGGTCGATGGGTGTTTTTGTGACTTGAAGGCTGTTTCCAGGGCTCAGTACAAGGTCCCTTGCTTTTTGTGATATATATTAATGATTTGGACTTAAATGTAGGGGGCATGATTAAGAAATTTGCAGATGATTCAAAAATTGGCCGTGTGATTGATAGTGAGGAGGAAAGCTGTAGACTGCACAAAGATATCAATGGACTGGTCAGGTGGGCAGAAAAGTGGCAAATGGAATTCAATCCAGAGAAGTGTGAGGTAATACATTTGGGGAGGGCAAACAAGGCAAGGGAGTACACAATAAATGGGAGGATACTGAGAGGTGTAGAGGAAGTGAGGGACCTTGGAGTGCATGTCCACAGATCCCTGAAGGTAGCAGGACAGGTAGATAAGGTGGTTAAGAAGGCAAATGGAATACTTTCCTTTATTAGCCGAGGCATAGAATATAAGAGCAGGGAGGTTATGTTGGAACTGTATAAAACACTTGTTCGGCCACAGCTTGAGTACTGTGTACAGTTCTGGTCACCACATTAGGAACATAGGAACAGGAGTAGGCCATTCAGCCCCTCATGCCTGCTCCGCCATTTGATAAGATCATGGCTGATCTGTGATCTAACTCCATATACCTGCCTTTGGCCCATATCCCTTAATACCTTTGGTTGCCAAAAAGCTATCTATCTCAGATTTAAATTTAGCAATTTAGCTAGTATCAATTGCCGTTTGCGGAAGAGAGTTCCAAACTTCTACCACCCTTTGTGTGTAGAAATGTTTTCTAATTTCACTCCTGAAAGGTCTGGCTCTAATTTTTAGACTGTGCCCCCTACTCCTAGAATCCCCAACCAGTGGAAATAGTTTCTCTCTATCCACGCTATCTGTTCCCCTTAATTGCACTCCTTATGTGCTGTAAATTTTCTATGATTCTAAGATTCTTCTAACTCCCTCAAGCACTCTCCCCACCGTCCTCCAACACTCGGGGTTAAACAGCGGGCAATGGGAAGGAATCCTGTTACTGTGCAGCCTGTCCCCTGGGGCTCGGTCACTCGCAGAAGCTGGCAGGGGCCGACCAGAATCACTCAAGATGGAGGTGTTGTGGGGCTCGAGCTGAACTCACCGGACTACCACACACAATTCAGCAGTGATCACTGGACACTGATCAACAACCCAGGGACCCAGAGCAGTAAGATGACAGCGACAACCTCGGAACACAACATCCAGCAAAGGGGGAGACATCACTCTGGGTCACAACATTTGTTCCACAATATACTACTCTCCACTGACACTGACTCTCACTGGGGGACAGTTCCACAGGCACTGACTCTCACTGGGGGACAGTTCCACAGGCACTGACTCTCACTGGGGGACAGTTCCACAGACACTGACTCTCACTGGGGGACAGTTCCACAGGCACTGACTCTCACTGGGGGACAGTTCCACAGGCACTGACTCTCACAGGGGGACAGTTCCACAGGCACTGACTCTCACTGGGGGACAGTTCCACAGGCACTGACTCTCACTGGGGGACAGTTCCACAGGCACTGACTCTCACTGGGGGACAGTTCCACAGGCACTGACTCTCACTGGGGGACAGTTCCACAGGCACTGACTCTCACTGGGGGACAGTTCCACAGGCACTGACTCTCACTGGGGGACAGTCCCACAGGCACTGACTCTCACTGGGGGACAGTTCCACAGACACTGACTCTCACTGGGGGACAGTTCCACAGACACTGACTCTCACTGGGGGACAGTTCCACAGACACTGACTCTCACTGGGGGACAGTTCCACAGACACTGACTCTCACTGGGGGACAGTTCCACAGACACTGACTCTCACTGGGGGACAGTTCCACAGACACTGACTCTCACTGGGGGACAGTTCCACAGACACTGACTCTCACTGGGGGACAGTTCCACAGACACTGACTCTCACTGGGGGACAGTTCCACAGACACTGACTCTCACTGGGGGACAGTTCCACAGACACTGACTCTCACTGGGGGACAGTTCCACAGACACTGACTCTCACTGGGGGACAGTTCCACAGACACTGACTCTCACTGGGGGACAGTTCCACAGACACTGACTCTCACTGGGGGACAGTTCCACAGGCACTGACTCTCACTGGGGGACAGTTCCACAGACACTGACTCTCACTGGGGGACAGTTCCACAGGCACTGACTCTCACTGGGTGACAGTTCCACAGGCACTGACTCTCACTGGGGGACAGTTCCACAGACACTGACTCTCACTGGGGGACAGTTCCACAGACACTGACTCTCACTGGGGGACAGTTCCACAGGCACTGACTCTCACTGGGGGACAGTTCCACAGACACTGACTCTCACTGGGGGACAGTTCCACAGACACTGACTCTCACTGGGCGAGGAGAAGAGAGAGGGTCAGGACGGGTTGAGAGCTGAGGAGGTGAGAGGGGTGAGGAGAGGGAGCAGGGTGAGGATGGGGAGAGAGTGCAAAGGGTGAAGAGGGGGAGTGAGGGCGTGGGGTGAGAAGGGTTAATGAGGAAGAGGGGTGAGGAGGGTGAGTGAGGGAGAGGGTGTGGAGGGACACAGAGGAGAGGAGGTGGAAAGAGCTGAGGAAGGGGAGAGAGGTGAGGAGGGGAGAGAGATGAGGTGGTGGTGAGGAGGAGGAGAGGCAGGGGTGAGGATGAGGAGAGGGAGAGGGGGTGGGGAGGGGGGATGAGGAAGGGTGAGGGGGTGAGGATGTGGAGAGAGGAGGGGAGAGTGGAGAGGTGGGGGATAGGAGGGCGGTGAGTGGAGAGGTGGGAGATAGGAGGGGGAGAGTGGAGAGGAGGGGGATAGGAGGGGGAGAGTGGAGAGGTGGGAGATAGGAGGGGGAGAGTGGAGAGGTGGGGCTTAGGAGGGGGAGAGTGGAGAGGTGGGGGATAGGAGGGGGAGAGTGGAGAGGAGGGGGATAGGAGGGGGAGAGTGGAGAGGTGGGGGATAGGAGGGGGAGAGTGGAGAGGAGGGGGATAGGAGGGGGAGAGTGGAGAGGAGGGGGATAGGAGGGGGAGAGTGGAGAGGAGGGGGATAGGAGGGGGAGAGTGGAGAGGAGGGGGATAGGAGGGGGAGAGTGGAGAGGTGGGGGATAGGAGGGGGAGAGTGGAGAGGAGGGGGATAGGAGGGGGAGAGTGGAGAGGTGGGGGATAGGAGGGGGAGAGTGGAGAGGTGGGGGATAGGAGGGGGAGAGTGGAGAGGTGGGGGATAGGAGGGGGAGAGTGGAGAGGAGGGGGATAGGAGGGGGAGAGTGGAGAGGTGGGGGATAGGAGGGGGAGAGTGGAGAGGTGGGGGATAGGAGGGGGAGAGTGGAGAGGAGGGGGATAGGAGGGGGAGAGTGGAGAGGTGGGGGATAGGAGGGGGAGAGTGGAGAGGTGGGAGATAGGAGGGGGAGAGTGGAGAGGTGGGAGATAGGAGGGGGAGAGTGGAGAGGTGGGAGATAGGAGGGGGAGAGTGGAGAGGTGGGGGATAGGAGGGGGAGAGTGGAGAGGTGGGAGATAGGAGGGGGGGGAGGAGAGTGGGGGAGAGGGGTGAGGATAAGAGGTTGTCCCTCACTGCTGTGCACAAACCAGATGCTGAGATGTGCGGTGACTGAGGAAATTACAGCGGGTGGGAAAGAGTTAAAATACTGACTCCCAGCACTGTGTGTACGAGCTGGAGCCCGGCACAGACTAACACTCTAACCACTAACCACCGTGTGTTTACACAGCCTGCACTGGGAGAGTCTCAGACACGTAACAGAATACAAAACTGCACTGCCTGCCTGACTCCACCATCAACCAGAAACTTAACTGGACCAGCCACATAAATACAGTGGCTACAAGAGCAGGTCAGAGGCTGGGTATTCTGCGGTGAGTGACTCACCAAAGCCTTTCCACCATCTACAAGGCACAAGTCAGGAGTGTGATGGAATTCTCTCCACTTGCCTGGACGAGTGCAGCTCCAACAACACTCAAGAAGCTCGACACCATCCGGGACAAAGCAGCCCGCTTGATTGGTACCCCATCCACCACCCTAAACATTCACTCCCTTCACCACCGGCGCACCGTGACTGCAGTGTGTACCATCCACAGGATGCACTGCAGCAACTCGCCAAGGCTTCTTCGACAGCACCTCCCAAACCCGCGACCTCTACCACCTAGAAGGACAAGGGCAGCAGGCACATGGGAACAACACCACCTGCACGTTCCCCTCCAAGTCACACACCATCCCGACTTGGAAATATATCGCTGTTCCTTCATTGTCGCTGGGTCAAAATCCCATGAATGAATAAAAAATACAATTTCACTCTCCCCTGCACATCATGGAGGAGGCAAACTGCAGCAGTTTTCAATTTTTCTCCTGAAATACCATATACAGCAGCCTATCACATCGGAGAGAGAGAGACTGAGAGATGACAGTCAGTCCCTCCCTCAGGGAGATATCTGTACACTGACTGGGGTCTCTTCTTTTTTATTCGTTCATGGGATGTGGGCGTTGCTGGCGAGGCCGGCATTTATTGCCCATCCCTAATTGCCCTTGAGAAGGTGGTGGTGAGCCGCCTTCTTGAACCGCTGCAGTCCGTGTGGTGAAGGTTCTCCTACAGTGCTGTTAGGAAGGGAGTTCCAGGATTTATGTGGCTGGTCCAGTTAAGTTTCTGGTCAATGGTGACCCCCAGGATGTTGATGGTGGGGGATTCGGCGATGGTAATGCCATTGAATGTCAAGGGGAGGTGGTTAGACTCTCTCTTGTTGGAGATGGTCATTGCCTGGCACTTGTTTGGCTCGAATGTAACTTGCCACTTATCAGCCCAAGCCTGGATGTTGTCCAGGTCTTGCTGGCTCGGACTGCTTCATTGCGAATGGAACTGAACACTGTGCAATAATCAGCAAACATCCCCATTTCTGACCTTATGATAGAGGGAAGGTCATTGATGAAGCAGTTGAAGATGGTTGGGCCGAGGACACTGCCCTGAGGAACTCCTGCAGCAGTGTCCTGGGGCTGAGATGATGGGCCTCCAACAACCACTACCATCTTCCTTTGTGCAAGGTATGACTCCAGCCACTGGAGAGTTTTTCCCCTGATTCCCATTGACTTCAATTTTACTAGGGCTCCTTGATAGCACACTCAGTCAAATGCTGCCTTGATGTCACTCTCACCTCACCTCTAAGACCCTTTCCCTCAGAGAGATATCTCTACACTGACTGGTGTATCTCAATCCCTCTCTCTCAGGGAGTTATCAGTGTACTGAGTGGGGTATCTCAGTCCCTCTCTCCCTTAGGGAGATATCTGTACACTGACTGGCGTCTCAGTCCTTCTCTCTCAGGGAGATAGTTGTACACTGACTGGTGTCTCTCAGTCAGAGAGAGGGGTGGGGGGGCGTTCCAGCAAGGGGGGGGGGGGGGGCGTTCCAGCAGAGAGGGGGGGCGTTCCAGCAAGGGGGGGGGGGGGGCGTTCCAGCAGAGAGGGGGGGCGTTCCAGCAAGGGGGGGGGGGGGGGGCGTTCCAGCAGAGAGGGGGGGCGTTCCAGCAAGGGGGGGGGGGGGGGGGCGTTCCAGCAGAGAGGGGGGGTGTTCCAGCAGAGAGGGGGGGTGTTCCAGCAGAGAGGGGGGGTGTTCCAGCAGAGAGGGGGGGGCGTTCCAGCAGAGAGGGGGGGTGTTCCAGCAGAGAGGGGGGGTGTTCCAGCAGGGAGACAGAACATGTTACAGTATCATTTCTAGTGGAAATTAGTTTTTAATTGGTCATTGCTCTCAAGGTGGCAAACTCCGCTCCTCTTACATAATAGGATGGAGCCCACGGCAACATGGGAAAAGAAAAATACGGCTGAGGGGAGGCCTGTGCCTTTAACACCGCTGAGGGGAGGCCTGTGCCTTTAACACGGCTGAGGGGAGGCCTGTGCCTTTAACACCGCTGAGGGGAAGCCTGTGCCTTTAACACCGCTGAGGGGAGGCCTGTGCCTTTAACACCGCTGAGGGGAAGCCTGTGCCTTTAACACCGCTGAGGGGAGGCCTGTGCCTTTAACATGGCTGAGGGGAGGCCTGTGCCTTTAACACCGCTGAGGGGAGGCCTGTGCCTTTAACACCATTGACGGGAGGCTTGTGCCTTTAACACGGCTGAGAGGAGGCCTGTGCCTTTAACACCACTAAGGGGAGGCCTGTGCCTTTAACACCGCTGAGGGGAAGCCTGTGCCTTTAACACCGCTGAGGGGAGGCCTGTGCCTTTAACACGGCTGAGGGGAGGCCTGTGCCTTTAACACCGCTGAGGGGAGGCCTGTGCCTTTAACACCATTGACGGGAGGCTTGTGCCTTTAACACGGCTGAGAGGAGGCCTGTGCCTTTAACACCACTAAGGGGAGGCCTGTGCCTTTAACATGGACGAGATGCATCGATATTTCTTCATCCCCTGACGGCCAGCTTTGTCAGGCCTGCCGTGTGTAGCACGTTGAGAAGTGTTGACCTATTAGAAGCGGGGCTGAAGAGGCTGAGAACTCGGTGCAGATCTTCCCGGCCTTTTCATGTGGTGTTGTGGCTTCTTGCAACTGCCTGTGATTGATCTTCACAGTCACTGAGGCTGAGACTGAGGTGGAGGTTCTCACGGTTCTGCTCAGACCCACAGATACACAGCTCTCTGTGGCTGCTGATAATACCACAAACATTTTCCAAATCTCCTCTTACGATCTGACAAGTGGAACCAACATCCCAGACTTAGTATGGGCTCGATGAGCTGAATGGCCTCCTTCTGCACTGTAACTATTTTATGATTCTATGATCGGCCTATACAGCACAGAAAGAGGCCCATCTCCCCTGTGCCCTCTCGGGTAAAATGGCTGGGATTGGATCCAAAGGCCTGTCCTGCTCCTAAATCTCCCTGGTCCTGCGTTCTGGTAAGACTTTTCCCGAAGGACTGTAACATTTGAACGGGACAGATGCTTAGAAAAGGGGCAGAAATAGACTCAGGAGACTGCCCCTCTGTACAGTGCAGCAACTCACACAGTCGAGCAGCACGGATGACAATTGGCCACTTGAGTGAGGTTCAGATATTGGCTGCAGCCTGTGGAACCTGTACCTCAGTGTCCGAGAGAAGAGAGGCAAACTGGGGGACAAGGGTGTGTGTTCAGTGAGGTGAAGCAGTGGGTAATTAATACACGGTCAAACACAAAGAACACACTGGGGCACGGAGAGAGTACAAAGCGGACTGTGATCCAGGGACGAGAGGCTTTAGTTCTGAGGAGAGACCGGTGAAGATGGAGGAGGTTTAATCGAAGGATTCAAGATGGAGGGGTTTTGATCAGGTAAATAGGGACAAAGTATTTCCACTTTGTGTGATGTTGTTCTTTCTGAATTCCCAACTTACTCCTCATTTCCTTCCCTCGACCGGTTTTAACCATTCTCCCTTTCTCATTTGTTTTTCTTGTTCCTCTCAGAACGCCTTGACTGAGGATTGTGACCTATCGAACGCTCATACCAATCTCAATCCACACCGGGCAGACTTTCCGCAGGGATCACTCCACACAAACCGAAGCAGGAACCCTGGCTGATTTTCCCCATTCCCACACCAGGGGTGCTGAGGACAGTTGCTGCTTCCCCACTGAGATCAGCAACAGGCCGGGCCCCAGCTAACAGGCCAGGCCCGAGTCCGGGCCCCAGCTAACAGGCCAGGCCCGAGTCCGGGCCCCAGCTAACAGGCCAGGCCCGAGTCCGGGCCCCAGCTAACAGGCCAGGCCCGAGTCCGGGCCCCAGCTAACAGGCCAGGCCCGAGTCCGGGCCCCAGCTAACAGGCCAGGCCCGAGTCCGGGCCCCAGCTAACAGGCCAGGCCCGAGTCCGGGCCCCAGCTAACAGGCCAGGCCCGAGTCCGGGCCCCAGCTAACAGGCCAGGCCCGAGTCCGGGCCTCAGCTAACAGGCCAGGCCCGAGTCCGGGCCCCAGCTAACAGGCCAGGCCCGAGTCCGGGCCTCAGCTAACAGGCCAGGCCCGAGTCCGGGCCCCAGCTAACAGGCCAGGCCCGAGTCCGGGCCTCAGCTAACAGGCCAGGCCCGAGTCCGGGCCCCAGCTAACAGGCCAGGCCCGAGTCCGGGCCCCAGCTAACAGGCCAGGCCCGAGTCCGGGCCCCAGCTAACAGGCCAGGCCCGAGTCCGGGCCCCAGCTAACAGGCCAGGCCCGAGTCCGGGCCTCAGCTAACAGGCCAGGCCCGAGTCCGGGCCCCAGCTAACAGGCCAGGCCCGAGTCCGGGCCCCAGCTAACAGGCCAGGCCCGAGTCCGGGCCCCAGCTAACAGGCCAGGCCCGAGTCCGGGCCCCAGCTAACAGGCCAGGCCCGAGTCCGGGCCCCAGCTAACAGGCCAGGCCCGAGTCCGGGCCTCAGGTAACAGGCCAGGCCCGAGTCCGGGCCCCAGCTAACAGGCCAGGCCCGAGTCCGGGCCCCAGCTAACAGGCCAGGCCCGAGTCCGGGCCTCAGGTAACAGGCCAGGCCCGAGTCCGGGCCCCAGCTAACAGGCCAGGCCCGAGTCCGGGCCCCAGCTAACAGGCCAGGCCCGAGTCCGGGCCCCAGCTAACAGGCCAGGCCCGAGTCCGGGCCTCAGCTAACAGGCCAGGCCCGAGTCCGGGCCCCAGCTAACAGGCCAGGCCCGAGTCCGGGCCCCAGCTAACAGGCCAGGCCCGAGTCCGGGCCCCAGCTAACAGGCCAGGCCCGAGTCCGGGCCCCAGCTAACAGGCCAGGCCCGAGTCCGGGCCCCAGCTAACAGGCCAGGCCCGAGTCCGGGCCCCAGCTAACAGGCCAGGCCCGAGTCCGGGCCCCAGCTAACAGGCCAGGCCCGAGTCCGGGCCTCAGCTAACAGGCCAGGCCCGAGTCCGGGCCCCAGCTAACAGGCCAGGCCCGAGTCCGGGCCTCAGCTAACAGGCCAGGCCCGAGTCCGGGCCCCAGCTAACAGGCCAGGCCCGAGTCCGGGCCTCAGCTAACAGGCCAGGCCCGAGTCCGGGCCCCAGCTAACAGGCCAGGCCCGAGTCCGGGCCCCAGCTAACAGGCCAGGCCCGAGTCCGGGCCCCAGCTAACAGGCCAGGCCCGAGTCCGGGCCCCAGCTAACAGGCCAGGCCCGAGTCCGGGCCTCAGCTAACAGGCCAGGCCCGAGTCCGGGCCCCAGCTAACAGGCCAGGCCCGAGTCCGGGCCCCAGCTAACAGGCCAGGCCCGAGTCCGGGCCCCAGTTAACAGGCCAGGCCCGAGTCCGGGCCTCAGCTAACAGGCCAGGCCCGAGTCCGGGCCCCAGCTAACAGGCCAGGCCCGAGTCCGGGCCCCAGCTAACAGGCCAGGCCCGAGTCCGGGCCTCAGGTAACAGGCCAGGCCCGAGTCCGGGCCCCAGCTAACAGGCCAGGCCCGAGTCCGGGCCCCAGCTAACAGGCCAGGCCCGAGTCCGGGCCCCAGCTAACAGGCCAGGCCCGAGTCCGGGCCCCAGCTAACAGGCCAGGCCCGAGTCCGGGCCTCAGGTAACAGGCCAGGCCCGAGTCCGGGCCCCAGCTAACAGGCCAGGCCCGAGTCCGGGCCCCAGCTAACAGGCCAGGCCCGAGTCCGGGCCTCAGGTAACAGGCCAGGCCCGAGTCCGGGCCCCAGCTAACAGGCCAGGCCCGAGTCCGGGCCTCAGGTAACAGGCCAGGCCCGAGTCCGGGCCCCAGCTAACAGGCCAGGCCCGAGTCCGGGCCTCAGGTAACAGGCCAGGCCCGAGTCCGGGCCCCAGCTAACAGGCCAGGCCCGAGTCCGGGCCTCAGGTAACAGGCCAGGCCCGAGTCCGGGCCCCAGCTAACAGGCCAGGCCCGAGTCCGGGCCCCAGCTAACAGGCCAGGCCCGAGTCCGGGCCTCAGCTAACAGGCCAGGCCCGAGTCCGGGCCCCAGCTAACAGGCCAGGCCCGAGTCCGGGCCTCAGGTAACAGGCCAGGCCCGAGGTCCGGGCCCCAGCTAACAGGCCAGGCCCGAGTCCGGGCCCCAGCTAACAGGCCAGGCCCGAGTCCGGGCCTCAGGTAACAGGCCAGGCCCGAGTCCGGGCCCCAGCTAACAGGCCAGGCCCGAGTCCGGGCCCCAGCTAACAGGCCAGGCACGGCTCCCATGGTGCAGAGTGGACAGTGAGAGTGGAGATCACACCTTGTCGTGTCGGAGAAAGTGTAACAGGACTGGAATCAGGAGAGAGCAGTAACTGAATGATATGGGGTGGGGCAATCTGTGGGGTGTGAATAATGGAGTAAAATCAGTGACTCCCTTCCACAGGAGCAATACTGAATATCATAAACACACCTTGACAGAGGACCACACCCTTTCACTTTCACCTTAATCCACCATTAACTTTCTGAATCCTTTTTGAGAGATGCAGGTCCCTCACACCCACCCCCCCAACCACAGGGAGACCCCACATCACCCCCCAGGAGATCCCACATCCCCCCCCAGCCCCACTCCCCGGGAGATCCCACATCCCCCCCCCCAGGAGATCCCACCCCCCCCGGGAGATCCCACATCCCCCCCCTGTCCCCCTCACTCCCCGGGAGATCCCACATCACCCCCCAGCCCCACTCCCCGGGAGATCCCACATCCCCCCCCCCGGGAGATCCCACATCCCCCCCCCCGGGAGATCCCACATCCCCCCCCCAGGAGATCCCCCCCCCAGGAGATCCCACCTCCCCCCCCCCAGGAGATCCCACCTCCCCCCCCCAGGAGATCCCACATCCCCCCCCCCGGGAGATCCCCCCCCCCAGGAGATCCCACCTCCCCCCCCCAGGAGATCCCACCTCCCCCCCCCAGGAGATCCCACATCCCCCCCCCGGGAGATCCCCCCCCCCAGGAGATCCCACCTCCCCCCCCCAGGAGATCCCACCTCCCCCCCCCAGGAGATCCCACATCCCCCCGTCCCCCCCACTCCCCGGGAGCTCCCCCCCCCCACAATCTCTAGTTACCTGAACTCTCTGTCCTTCCTGGGCCAGCGTTGAACTGAACAGCTTGTACCATCTCTTCCACAGACAGCTTCAGATACTCGGCCCCGTTACAGGCCTAGGAAAGGGAGAGAGAGACAGGGGTTATCTGTGTGCAGGGCCTGGTGGGAACCTCGCCCCCGATCACTCGTATCCTGAGTGCGCCGCCCATGGTTAACCAGTGTTTGAGATGAAGGGACATGAGGTTACGAGTGACACGCCCACGATCCCAGATACACTCAGCTCCCACCAACAAACCCGGGAAATCAGCCCAAAGATCAATGGTGTCCAGTACAATCCAACATGGGTTGGACTGCAGAAGGGCTGGGTGGGCCAGAGCCTGTGACAAAGTGACCACATCACTCACCACTCACGGTGTGTGTCCACTCACTGCCTCTCACTCACACTCGATCCCTCCCCTCCTCCCCCCGATAACCTGACTCAAAGAAAAAACACCTGGAGAAACACGGCCCCCAACGGGAATCTCACTGGAGAAACACGGCCCCCAACGGGAATCTCACTGGAGAAACACGGCCCCCAACGGGAGTCACACTAGAGAAACACGGCCCCCAACGGGAATCACACTGGAGAAACACGGCCCCCAACGGGAATCTCACTGGAGAAACACGGCCCCCAACGGGAATCTCACTGGAGAAACACGGCCCCCAACGGGAGTCTCACTGGAGAAACACGGCCCCCAACGGGAGTCTCACTGGAGAAACACGGCCCCCAACGGGAATCACACTGGAGAAACACGGCCCCCAACGGGAATCACACTGGAGAAACACGGCCCCCAACGGGAATCTCACTGGAGAAACACGGCCCCCAACGGGAGTCTCACTGGAGAAACACGGCCCCCAACGGGAATCACACTGGAGAAACACGGCCCCCAACGGGAGTCTCACTGGAGAAACACGGCCCCCAACGGGAGTCACACTAGAGAAACACGGCCCCCCAACGGGAATCACACTGGAGAAACACGGCCCCCAACGGGAGTCTCACTGGAGAAACACGGCCCCCAACGGGAGTCTCACTGGAGAA